>NC_066325.1:5819886-5824886 GCF_022539315.1 Serinus canaria | reverse complement strand
CAGGTTTATACTTCATTTCCACCTCTGCACACGAGCGCCTGTCTGAATGCAGTGCCGGTAGACATTACACCAAACAGATACAATCGGAGAGAGTTTATTGTATCTTTAATAAAGCAACAATAGAGGAAACGTAGGAGCCCTCTCTCCGCTGCCAGGGGGCTTACATGTGGGGAGGGGTTCTGGGAAGGATGACAACAAGCCAACTGTCAGGATATTGGTAGTCTTGGGGTATTTTCCTGAGTGGCACATACTCCCCACTCCTGTGCCCTCCCATCTCTAGCAGAGAGCGCTGTGAAAAACACCAATCACTCGGATTTAAAATTTTAAAAGTTTATTAGTAGTAAAATGATTATAAAAATAGCAATATAATTAGAGTAATAATAATTTGGACAATTTGGATTCGGACAATATGAGACAATAGAAACAAAGAGTTACGGACGTCTGGGTACCTCTTTCTGGGCAAAATTTTAGTTGTCCTGTGGCTGCTATCTTGCTGCGAGTCCTTACTTTTAAAAAAGTATCTTACATAGCATAGTTTCTATTTCAACATTATGTTATCATCTAAAACTATATTTAACACAATACTTAAGAGAATTAATACAGCATAATTTTCTAATGTAACACATATAATATTGATTCTAATATTTGCGAAAAGCCAATCATAAAATAGGCATTTTTCACAACTCTGTGTCCATGTCCTCATGTGCAGGGAGCAGAGCATGTCCAGACTCCTGTCTGCTCCCTCTGTGCACCCACCTGCCCGGGCACTAAGGAGCTCTGTGCCACTGGCCTCAGCCTCTCCACAGCCTCTTGGCTGGAACTGCCCTTCCCACACAGCCTTCCCCCAGCCATTGCTCGTGATGCCTCCTCTGTGCCCTCCAGGCAGAGGGCACAGCAGTGCTACTCAAAGCTCTGGCACCCAAGCTGCAGAAAGGCCACTGTGGCACTGGGCTGCCCGGCCCCACGAGCCCCTGGCAGGGGACAGCACCCACCCAGCTCAGCCCCCACAGCAAAACACATCAACACCCTCGCAACAGCACACAAACAGTCACCAATCAGTGCTCCCCTTCCTACAGTAAAACTCTGGACAGTTAGTCCACCATTAACTACAGGCCTTCACTATGGGCAAACTGCAAAACCAACAGTGAGCAAAAACACATGTGCTTTCAATCTCCTTGGGTAGAACCGTCCCCAAAGGTTCTGCAATACAAAAATCTATGTGCCTTCATTTTTTTTATTTGTTCTCCTTGCTCTTACACAGGCTTGATCTGCTGCTGCCAGTAAACAGATCTCTGACAGAGATGCTGAGAGAAAACTAAAACTGTTAAGGGCTTGTAAATACAAAATAGTTACTTCTCATTAATTATTTTAATTAATTATTCATGATTAATTTGTGCCAGAACAGGAATGTTTTATTCTGAATTAATTTGATTCATTTCAAAATTGCTACTTTAAATTGCTACTGTACCATAACATGATATAATCTCTCTCTGTAGACAAGGCCTAAAATATTAAAAAAGCATTTAAAACAAAGGAAAAGAATTACATTCTCTCACGGAAACACACAGTGCCTGCTGTCCTATCAAAGTACTCTGCTCATCCAAAAGCAACCTGGACAAAATGGAGCCTTCTCCAGCGGCCTAGAAAATTTTTGCAACAGGGAAAATGGGGGAAATATTTCAGATCAAACTTGGAAGTGGCTGGGAACAGCCCCCTGATGACAGGTCCCACTGATGCTACCCAGAGAGCAACTGAGAACAACGAGGTTCTCCTCGGCCAAGGCGACGCTGAGGAGCTCGAGGGATCTGGGCGTCAGTAAGATGCAGCAACAAAGGAATACTAGAAACAAAAACAAACAACAGGAATTGCAGGGCATTTTTTAAAGATGGAAGACACCTAGATCTTTTTCTCGTGAACTTAAGGATACTAAAAAGAAAGCAGATGGCAGGACTTAATAAAATTCAAGTACATTTGGCAAGGCAGCCTTTTGCTGCTGCAATAGTGCATGTTATCCTTCTAATGCATCACAGAAGGATGCCTGCATCACAGCACAATTCTTTCGAGTAGACTTCTTTATTACAAAGTTTAGCTTTTTAATAACACATATTGAAAACAGGAAAGATACACAGACCAATAACTTCTCCAGTTTGAGGTTGTACAGACCAGAAATCCTCAGCAGAGATATGAGCCAAAACAGGCACTAGGCAAGTATGGCTACAGAGGGACCTGGACCATCCTCACCTATTCCTGCTTTTCAAACCAACCAAGGATGCACATTGCTCTTATAACAAGAAACTTCTAAGACATTAACTCCACAACTCAGCTAGAATCACTAAACATACAAAACCAAGAGTCCTTAGTTTTTATCATATTACCTCTTTTAGACTGCAGACAAAAAAGCACATACAGTATCTTATTTTTAGGATCTCATCAGTAAGGAGGGCCCTTGACAGAGACAGACAGCTGCAACACAAGTCCCATCAGTTCCTTGGTGTAGAGGGTGATCTTGCAAGCCCAGTGAGTTGCAGCTGTTTCAGTTGCTGAAGATTGGAGGTGGGCCTGATCTTAACAGGCCACAGCTGCAATCAATAAGAACTAGTGCTAGATAAGAGTAAGGTAGGAGGAGTGAGGAGAGTCAGATTGCTGTGAGGATCTGGAACAGTCTGTGTGTAGAGGAGCTGCCTGTGAGCAACATCAAGAAGGTATGAAGCTCTGATAATATGAAATCCTCGTACTATGATGATGATAGAACTCGAGTTATCTAAGACAACACCTCGGGAGCAGGTATTCCAGTCCAAAAACTCACAGAATTTTAATTTTTTTTTTAAACTCAGGGCAGAGGTTTCTGATCACCTTTGGAGAAGGTAGACAAGAGATCCTAAAGGAAAGAGCTGGTCTCAGTGCACGGAGACTTCTCTTCTTGGCACAGGATAACGTACTAAGGTTTAAACATAAAAGGGCATGGCTGAAATGGAAAGCACCACTTGGAAAAGGAGTTCAGCAGTTACATTAGAGAAAGTGAAGCAGCACAATGATGGCTTATCCCAGACACAAACTGCTGAAGTTAATTGAAAAGCACCCTCCAAAGGTACTTTCTCCCTCAGCTTTGGTTCAGCTCCCTCCCTGAACCACAGGCAGCTCCTGCACACAGATCTGACCCTGCAAAAGGATGGACAAGCTGCCTGGTTGAACTCCATAGTTTACTGCTCAGCCTTTTTAAAGGCAAAGGGAGCATTTCCTCACATTCAACCACACATTCATCTGCATTTCTCCAGCTAAGATTTATTTCTAAGCAGTTACAGCTACATTGCAGTGCCAACCTTGTTTCAGTATAAGAACGCCCTGTTTTGATTTAACACTGCAAGTTGCACCACGCTGCTATGAAAATGACCAGATGTAAATTAGTTTAAAAGCATAGCTTTAGTTAAACCAACAGAAGATTCTTTTGCAGGCACCAAACCCTGCCTCATCATCAGAGGTATTGCCTACCTGGCTCACTGAGCACTCTGCTTTGTTACAGCTGCCTCCTTTGTAACTCTCTCTCCAAAACTTCTAAAAGATTCAGTGATCCTGCCCCAGTAAAACAATCACTTTTCACAGGAAGAAACACAGCCAGTTTCTCTAGACAAACACACTTAATTTCCCCCCCTCCTCTCCTGCTCCTTCCAGGTAGTGCTGCAAGTGCACCCCCATCTCACAGTCTGTCCAATCCCCTCCAACATCCGCCTTACAGGTGACATCTGACTGTGTCAGTGGCTTTTGGGCACCTAAGGTAGTGCCACAAGTAAAATCTGAAACGTACCACCATGCATACAGACCAAAATAATTAATATCAAAACAATTTCTAGTAGTTCTTCCAGCCAGGTACTTAGCTGCAGTCTATTAATTTGCCCTAAAATTTGGCAGGTTTCTAAAAAAGAAAGACTGTAAAATCATTGTTCAAAGAAAACCCGCTATCACCTGCAACATCTATGAATATATGCTAATGAAATGGTAAGCTGTTTAATAAGCCATTATCATTTATATAAAAAATATTTAATCTGCAGATTACAACATACTTACCAAAGCAGCTGTCCATATCCAGGCAACCATAATTTCACTATCTAGCTCGGTATTGAAATATGAAAGCATTTTGTGAGGATCCAGGATATTTGGCATGGACATTAGTAATAATGTTCCTGGCACCAGGCACTACCTGCATGTTCATGCTGTGGGAAGGCTTCCTGCTCCTATACATCTCATTATCTACTGGTGCCACAGTGGGAATGTGAATGCAGTCAATCACTCCCTGGATACTCAGGAAACTAGCAATGACATATAAACCTTCATTGACTTTCTGTTGCTGTTGTAGAGTGTTTGGTAACTTGATGAATGTCTGACTGTGTTGCAGCATGGCATCTAGGAAATGAGGAAGGCACCTGGACGCACAAGGCTGACTCATCTGTTTATGGCCCCCCGCTGCCCTCCACGACGGCCGCCCGTCGAGCGCCGCAGAGCACAGCCTCTCCTCGGGATGGCAAGGGAACAACTGCTGCCTTCCCCTGGCAGCTGCCCCGAGAGCAAGCACGTGGATGTGCTCCTGGAGCATGAGGATGGAGGCGTGGGACACGCCGCTCCCACGTGCGCTCAGAGCCCCGCGCGCTCCCGCCACTCATCTCCGGCTCGCACCAAAGATGCTCAGGCACGGAACAGCGAGATAAGAGCAGCTCCCTCAGCATGTGCTCCAGGCAGCTACCAGTGCCAATCTAACTCCCCAACTGCTCTGTGCCGCTCAAACAGAATGCAAGGATGTATAATAATAATATAGGAGGGGTTATTAATGTAAAATTAGGCCTGTGCAAGGTGTTCCTGCAGGATTCCATCCTGCTTTACACGGGGGGTATGTGTGTGTGTCTGATGTTGCAGGCGTTTGTCCTTGTGGATCTCTTCACACCACTCTAGCTCATGCCATCCCAGCTTGCAGTTGGCTTTTTGGATCACATCTAATTAAAGGACTTCAC
>NC_066325.1:5729886-5817386 GCF_022539315.1 Serinus canaria | reverse complement strand
CTGACCTGGGGGGTTTTATTCTGTGTGCTTTCCAAACATCACAGCTAATCGTGCTGGTTCTCAGAGATCTTGAGGACATAAAGAATGTTCTGTTCGCCTATGTCTGAACACACATTTTATCTACATGAGAGTTTAGAAAGATCTGTTTCTCAGTTAATATCTGAACACGTGTAGGGCACAAAAGTACATTGATATTAATAGTTAAAAAGAAAATGATGGATGGAAGTGGACTAATGATGCATATTATTTTTAAAAATAACATCTGAGACAGCTCTTCCTAACACTTCAGCTACACAGGCTTTACGTAAGATCTCCTATTTCCTGCCACACTGACCATATTGGAAAGGACGGCGATGATTACAGGAGGCTGGTGAACTACGTGCCGAAATTAAAAGCAAAGGATGTAAACAGGATGCGTAATTAAGACACCACTGAGCCAGACATCATGACTGCTGCATGACATAACACGTATAGGAACATAACATGAGCTGGGACTGGCTTCCCCTCCACCCCTCCCTCTCCTTTTGTAGCAAGAGAGAACAACTGCGCAGGCAGCATGTAGTGTTCTTCAGATAACCCCTCCTGAGCCCAAAGTTTAGGCTCCCCACCAGATCCAAAAGAAAAGCATTAAAAATTTAATGCTAAAGTAAAGATAAAATAATGAAAGCACATCTACGCACGTCGTCCCTCGGAAAGAAAAAAAAATAATAATCAGTTATTTTTTTCTGTTTTTGCTTGGAATGGCCTTGATTCTAATAAGGCTGTCTGGGGCTCACAGCCACACACGGCACACTCGTATTGACTCGCGTGTACGTACAAACCATGCTGCAGTACTGTAAATGCTCCCCTTACCAAAATCAATTCAAAGATACAAAACAATCTATTGAAGAGTTTTGCAGCTGGCTTTTGAACCACTTATAAAAGACAACACACAGAAAAAATTAACCCCTGTGGCTCTATTAGGAGCAGTATAATAAATGTGCATTTAAAAGATCTATAAACACATATTTATCTGCAAAATGTTCTTGCATAAAACTGTTATTGAAAAGGCTTTCATTTTATCTTTGTGTTATTGTAATTTTATTGAATTGCTTATTCATTCTTTGATATTGTGTTTTAATGGTATTATAAATCTGTTTTATGTCTGATAGGAGCCTCATTGTAAACTGATATAACAGATAATATGGCAATTCACCATAAAAATTCTAAACCAAAAATGCAGATCAGAACGCAAAGAAGCACTTTAATTCATTCTGGGTTTCTTTTCATTTTATTTTTTAATTATTTTTCATGTTCTGGTTGCCATCTGTTGATAAAAGATGGTTGTACAAAACTCACAGTACTACACAATGGGAACTTTTTTTTGTGCAATTCTATTCATAAAAAAGGGGGGGGAACAGAATAACAGTACAAAAGCATTGCACCTCTCTATACTAAGGGTCATTAGCTGGTTCATTGCATAGATTGATATAAATTAGCTACTTTTGGAACTAAATCTCTTTTTTTTTTTAATTTTTTCACAAGATACTTATTTTGGGTAACTTTTAGTATCATGAATAATAGAACAAAAAAAAATCCACTTTCTGCCACATCTTCTATTATTCTTGTTCTTTTATTTAAAACAATGTAAGACAATTATGATAAAAGATGTATCAACATATAGAGCAATTATGTCATAAACCACCTTCTGCTCAGAAACTCAGCTGAAAGTTCATTCAGTCAAGCACGCGAGCCTGCCAAACCTCGAAATGAAAACTCTATTAACAGGAGCCCGTTGTGAAAGGAGGTGTACAACCTGAGGAGTGCCAGGCTGATAGGTGCAGAATGCTGTAGGCACCACCCAAATCATTCTCAGCCTCACTGGCAGGGAATTTGCAGCCCCTCTTGGCACAGCTACACCTCCACAGAGCAATCCTGCATGGGGCTGAACACGCACAAATGTGTCCAGGCACGCTTTTTTCTATATTTGTGCTTTGTTTGTATTGATCATTTGATCTAAAAATAGATGTATTTTGTTCGTGAACTAACACTTCCCTTAAGGCAGAAAATAAGTAGGAACATGCCTGCAGAAATAATATGTTATTAACATGAAAAACAACGAGAAAAGTACCTCTTGTAAAACACACTGAAGAACAATGCTTGGCAACAGGCTGAGGAGCACTTGGTTTTCATACGATTTCTAAAAGTAACCAGTCATGCTGTCATTAAAGAAACACCACTGAGAAAGCAACAGAAATGTGCCCACAAATATTAAAGAAATTTATTTTTCAATCTTCTAAATAATCGCCTAAAGAAATAACTTTTTTTCCAGCAGGAAAACAAGAAAAACAACCAAAAAGAAGACATCCCAAGTCATTATATACCATTACAGCACTGGAGCAAACTTAAAACCAAACAAGAAATGCAAACTATAACGCTGAAGTTTTTGGATGACCAGCATCACAGCACGTATTACACTGCACAACACACGAGTTCATCTGGAGGGGCAGAGGGTCACTCACTCGGCACATACACTGTGCCACGAGGAAGAAAGGCAGCTTGATCTCTGAATATCAAATTTCCTTGCTTATCTCTGTTGAATCACGATCTACCTTGATAGAAAATAGCTATCAGCCTTCCCTACTGCACCTTGATAAAGGGGAGAGGAAGAGGGAGAGATTTTATGGACATGCTGCAGAACAGAAAACTGCACATATGAGCCACAGCTTTGTGAATAAATACATGCCTTACTGTAACATACATAACAGCCTTGTTTGCAAAACATAATGAAATTTCAGAAAGAAGTATTCAGCATTTGCACAAAAACCCAGAACTCTGCTGCAGCCTAGGCATGTATCTGTCTCTTCCCACAGCCTGCATTTCCTAGAACTGTATTTAAGGACTTTTGCAAAGCACAGTCCAGGATACTATTGCTACTTAAGTTAAAACAGTAAGAGCCACTGGGTGTTACTTTGATTTGAATACAAGTGGAAGCAGTTTTGAGACAGAGTATTGATATCACCTCTCCCTGCAAACGCTGCCTGGAGCCAGCCGAGCATTCATGTAAATACTTGTTTACAGATTTTTAACACATATATGCACACATAACAGAAGTTCCTAAGGCAAGCCATGCCTTTCATCTCCCTGCTCTCAGAGCCCAGGGCACAGCCCAGGCCTCTGGAGGGATGGGTATCCCCAGGACTGGGGCTGCACTGGGGGCAGCTGAGACCACCCTGTCCTGTGGTGTGTCCCCAGCACTCCCTGTGACCAGGGGGCAGCTTGGGGGGAGCACACAGGAGTGCTCTCCCCATGCACCACGTCCATACCAGTCCCCAGATCCACCCTACTGACCAAAAAGGTGAATTTATGACTCAGGGACCTGTTATGAGCACAGCTACTCAGGAGGTGTTTCTGCTAGCCAGGCGCACTTCCCATGGGGCTGGGACCAGTCAGGAGCACAGAAGGACTCCAGGAGGAGCACAAACCCACACACTGTTGATCCATGTATCTCCACGAGCTCTTCACAGCTATTAAAGTCCATCACATACCACACTAACAAGAGCAAATGGCCAGGCAAACCTACGTGACTGTGTCTTGATACATCCCACAATAGCTTCATTTAGCTTAATGCAATACATTACAAAGCCAGCACAGAAGTTAACGTTAGTCAACAACATAATGGACAGATAAGTGTCTCACCATGGTTAAGAACATAGACAGGTTCCATTATAAGATCTATTTTTAGCCCCTCCTTTGCTCCCTCTACTCAAACTGTATGAATAGCAAAATTGGTCTGCTTGAAAATAATAAGCTGAAGTCAAAGGGACAAAAAAAAATGTTCCTGAGAAGTCATGGAGAAATGGACGACTTGTTTTAACTTAGACATCACTCTGAATTCTGTAATAAAATTGTAAGGACACCAGGGGACTGCACAATTTCCCATTTGCTACCTGGCTATAATTCACCTTTAGGTTTACTGTGGGAGAACCAATATTTCCCTGATTGATATTGCAAAAAGTCTGCCTTTTGGATGCTGAAAGGTCCTCTCTTCTTGCCTAAGTTTGCAGCATTCTTTAAGAGTCTTGACCTCAGGAGCAACAGGCACATTGCAAAGTAACAGCTGATTTTTTTTTTTCCTGCTGCCAAATACTCCAGTTACTATTAGGTTCATTGAAAATTAACTTATATAAAGACTTATTTAATAAAAGTTTTTCAACTAAAGTCACCACTGTACATTAGGTATTCAGTCAACTTTGTCCCAAAGATGCTTTGAGACACCCAGGTAACAAAGTGGCAATTCTTACAAAGAATGAAGGCGAAATAATTTTTGATACATAGCTGCATTTTTAAAAAGCATGAACATAAATATACATTGTGCCATTTTATTATCAAAAGCCTTTTTTTTTCTTTTCTGAAACTGACTGAAGGCAGCTTTAACTGCAGAAAGGAGATGGAGTTTAGCTGTGACACTTGTTATGTGTCCTCCACAGAAAGCCTGAAGGGTTTGCTCCATGAATGGTGAAAAACTTCAATAACAAAAAAATTAGTTTTTACATTACATTTTTATAGTCAGAAATTTTAAGAAAACCCTACCAGAGATCTGAGCTTGTAAGACAGCAGTAAAAAAATCTGTGATGAGAGTCTTGAAGTTTATTGCACGCTCTGATTTGCTCTGTGACTTCAGCCAACCCTTTTCATCCCTTTCACCTTCTCTCTCTCTGTAATTACTGCAATAACCAATAAGCTCCACTATACACCTTTGGGTCAAGTTCCCTGTAGGTTTAAAAGCAGTTCTGCTAGTTTTAATGGAATTGCACAGTAATGCAGAATCTGGCTTTCACATTGGGATGTTATAATTAATTAATGCTTAAGAAATTCTTTTCAATCATCTGTAATAATAGGATACACAAGTGCAGTTATTGTTGATGTATTGAAAGTACCTAGGCAAAACAAAATCAATATACAGTGTGCATAATCTGCAAGTGCTGCAGGTGGTCTCCTCCTGTCAGAAGGAACGTGTGACAAAGGTGACAATAAGTCTGCATGTCCTCCCGTGTTTGTTGTCAGAAATGTTGGTCCTTACTAACTCAAACACTTGAACTTTTCCAGGTTTTCTGTGATGCTAACACCACTGATAAATCCATCACCACAAGGATTTCAGCTCTCAACACAAACACTCTGATTCCAGGCAATTTCCCTCCACCTGCCTTCCAAGGGCTGCAGGAGAAACAGCATCCCATGCTGCAGCTCAGGTTCATCACCAGCTGAGAGGTGTGGAGAGAGCAGGGATAGCTGTGAGGTCCCACCACTGCCCTCCTGCACTGCCTGGCCACGAGCAAGGAGCCTCCAGCCACCCCAGGATGGGCTTTGACCCCAGCTGGCACCCAAGGACCACGGGCCACTTGCTCATGCCCTGGGTGGGATGGGAGCAGACTCAGAAAAAAGCTAAAACCCCTGAGTTAGGAACAGTTTAACAACTGAAAAAACATTAATAACAGTAATAATAATCTTAATAATAGTAGTAATGATAATGATAATGCTGCACTGGAAAGGGAGACAATGAAAAGAGGAAAAAAAAAAATAAACCCCAAAACAACCCAGCCTGTACCCAAGCAACAATCAGTGGCTCCTGGCCAACTCCCCTGGTTTACACACTGAGTCTGGTGTTCTGTGGCATGGAATATATGGAATATCCCTGTAGCCAGCTTGGGTCACCTGTCCTGGCCATGGTCCCTGACAGCTTCTTGTGCCCCTCCTGACTGGCCAAGCATGGGACACTGAGAAGCTCTTGACTTTGTGTGAGCAGTACCCAGCAACATCTAAAACACCACTGTGTTACCCTCATCATTCTCATCCTAAAATCCAAAACACAGCACTTTACTGGGCACTAGGAAGAAAATTACCTCCATGCCAGCCAAATCCAGGACCACAGCAGTGATTAGTGGTTTTTTTCTGCCATACAAGATAAGCTTTTTTTTTAAATAAAATTATTTCCCATACTTTACTCCATTTGCACAGCAAAAACTGAAACATGCTGGTTTATAAAAATTAAGGTCCTTTTTATAAACTGCATGGACACAACCATTCATCTAAAACAGATAAACCTCACCTTTATTTCTATAATTTTAAATAATACCTTTTTCCCTTGAGGATGAGATTCTTCAAAGACTCGCATACGTGAAATGCCCAGCTTTTAGTGGAATTAAAATTTCAGGATTTGAACAGGAAAATCCTTCAGAATTGGCTAAAAAATGACAGCAGCCAACAAAGGATTTTCAAACTGTCTTCTACCAGCATTCAGTCCAGAGTTTTACAGCCAGGTAATGAACTGCTGAACGAGGCACGAAAACCCTGCAGCAAGTTTTGCTGAGGCAATGGGCACTGTCAAAATATTCTACCTCACCTCACAATGTGATGTTATATAAACTGTTTTCATTTTGGTGAGTAAGGAAAAAAGGCAATATTTAGAGAAAATTAACTAATGCGGACTAAATTACGCCGTGACCTCTTCAAGACAAGGCCCATGTCCTGTATTTAGTACAAAGGTTCTGAGCAGGGCCTCTGGTTACCACTGCAATAAACATAAAGAATAATGGTGGGTTCAGACATAAAGAGTTGTTTTAATACCCCTGCACTCTATCAAGGTAGTGGACATCAAAGGAAACACGAGAAATAACGCAGAAATGATAAGTGCTGTTGGATTCTATGGCCAGCCCATTTCTGTATCACAAAGCGTTACCCATACGGCATCAATTACAACTCTTCCAGACACTGCAGGTTCAAAGAAAGCTGGAGAGGCTGGGAGAAGGGATGAAGTACAACAAACAAGGGCCATGGTGGCTTTTGGTGAAAAGTACACTGTACTACTCATTTAGGAGACCATGAAGAAAGCAAACCTCTGGGGGCATTCAAAAAATGATCCCAGATAAATGAACTGATTCTGACATTCTAGGAGGAAAGAAAGCAAAGAAATCTTAATTTTTGGAGAGCATTTTTCAAACAGGGCTCGTTAAGACAAATGCTGATGAGATGTCCATAGACATTACATGGGTACCATCAATTACCTGCCAGATTGGTTTGGTTTTTTTTTAAAGATTAATTAAATAAATCATAGTTCTTGAACATTATTTGCCAAAAGCAAAAATAAAAAAAATCCAGTTACCTGCTGCACTATTTGCTGTATAAAAACACCTCTTACATGCATTTTCACTATCTGCACATGACTATTGCAGCAGTGACCCCTGATTTTATAAGCATCGCTCTGTACCTGTAACAGCAGCAAGTTCAGAAAGAGCACTGCACCACATATTAAATACCCACGTTTAAGCTTTTTAAGCTCTGAGACATAATCACTGAATAAAGAAAGTAAAACCTCTACTACATAAAAGCAAAGAAGCCTAAATAGCTTTGTGAAATGCACACCCTGTAATATAAGAATTTTACAGGGATATCTTACACATTAAGATCCATTGCTGGAAACAGAATTAGGGAAAAAAAACCTTCAAAGCAAAAGCAGAGTTGAAATGTAATTTTTCTTACGCTAGTATCCCTATTTTGAAAGTAGTTTATAAAACACTTCATGGCACAAAGGAAACCAAAATAGTGTTAGTGTATCCTTCTAGAAAGATTAACCTGCAACACATCCCAGTGTCTGAAATCAAACATCTGCATTATTTGATCTAATGCTATTAATAAACATGAAAGCTCTGGCACCTGTGAGAGAGTGAAAAATGGAACACAGAAGTATCTTTTAATTAAATATATTAATGGTAAATAGCACTTCAGTGAGGGAGTTTTATTTTATTTTTTTAATTTGGCTGTAGACTAAATATACACTCAAGTAGCTTTCAATTATTTCAATATATATTTTTGGTTTATTTGTTTACAAACTGACTTGTTCCCTGAGGTCTCAGCTATCACGTGCCCAGCAGCAGGTACAGCCCAGCTCTGCTGCAGGAGGGAGAAGAGGAGCAGCACCTCCATGGAACTGCCCGCTGGCACCTGTGTGACCCCAGCTCTGGAAACACAGGGCATGGCTGACATCACCCAGGGGTTGTGACCCTGCCCTGGCTTGGCAAAGGTTCACACACAAAGCTCTCCTGCAGGGAGTGACAGCACAGCCTGCCAGGGTAAATCCACGGGACACAACGCTGGCAAAGCCACCGCGAGCTGCCCTCTTCTCCTGCACGCTTTCCATCCTTTGCCTTTGCCCAGGCAGGAGGGAGTGGTGCCAGGAGCAGGGCAGCAGCAGGACAGACACCCAAAAAACCCTGAGAGGCCCTGGCAGCTCCTCCTGGGTGCTGCTCTGCCTCCCCAGACCCTCCACCTCCAGCCCCTGCACCAGAAGGCGGCAGCCGGAAATTGTGTGCGCAGGAATGAGCTGTGTACCCTTCCCACAGCCTTCAGCAGCAGGGAGAAAAGAAATCCTTAATTCAAGATACAAAGAAAATATGTATTAAACAGCTCTGTTCTGTTAATGAAACCTGTATTTTAAGGAGATGGAGAACACAGGCCATTATAACGTGAGGCTCTGCTTGACCGTTTAACTGATTTACAGATCCGCCCAGCGAGAACGCGGGGGTTCATTTAGTGAAACGTATGTATGAGATTAACAATCAAGGAAGGGATAAAATTAAAATGAAGAATGAGGAGAACGTTACCAATAAGAATTTTCAGGCGCAGAAAATACTGGGTAAAGCTGTTACATAGTGGGAATGCAGGAAGCTGGTGGTTTATTTTCTTGGGGTTGTGCATGCTCTGATCCCACACAGTCTGAGACGTATTTTTCAACAAGAAGCTGATACATTTTCTGTCTGATCATTATGGATTTTGACAACGTCACTTTGGAACCTTGGTTACTAAGATATCAATAATTAAATGCTTTCACACTTCGCTCTTGTGGATACTGGCAACTTATCTTTGTCCTCCGAAGAAGCTAATGGTATAATGGGCAAAACATCAAGAATAATTAAGGAAAACGCTGGGATAAACTCCATCAGAAAAAAAATACAACTTTGTGCTTGGTTCCTGCTTGATACCTCACATCCTGCACTTAGTTGCAAAATAAGGGAAAGTTATTTCTTTCTGCTACCTCTTAACCATGTTTTGTCTGTGTTTAGAGAAAGAAGTGCATGCTGTAATTAATGATTTAACAGCCTCTATGTGTACTCTCATTTTCTAGTTAAAAGAATAACTGGCTGAAACAGCAGTAGTCCATTTCAAGAAGCATCCTTCTCCTTTTGCCTTTCCTTGTAGAAATGTTCCTGTAACAGTGCTGCTCAAAGTCTCCAGCCTTGATTTGCAGAGAAGATACTGCAACCCAGTGACATCTCAGAGAGGAGGGCTGGGAGAGAAAAAATTAATTTTAAAGAGAACAATGTCTATTTTATACCTTTAAGTATATAATCTGCCCTAACTGGGAAGCTCATACAGGGAAATTCAAGGATGTACCAAGTCCCTTTCTAAGAGCACTCGACACACAAAGCAATAGAAAGAATTTAAAGAGCATGTAAAAAGACAACTCTGAACAAACTACCAATATCTTGATGCTGTCACTGCGAGAAACCAAGGCAGAACAGATTCATTTGGCTGAAGAGTGGATGCAGCTTTATACAAATGATTAATACTTGGCAACCCCCCTCCACTTGGCTTGTCACCAGCAAACTCACTATACTTCCTTCCCAGCCCTCCATTGTATTTTATATAATGACAGACTCGGCTCCAGGATGAGATGAAGCTCCCGTGGCTGGATCAAAAGCAAGGAAACCTCACAAGCAGGGATCTGAACAGCCAGTTCAGCTGCAGAAGCCACGGACAACTCAAATCTGCAACAGATGCCTCACTCTGCACCTATAAACTCATCCCATCTTCATCCCATCATCATTCTGTTCTGAGGAATTAAGGTACAGCACAGGAATGGTCAAAAAGCACAGAATTAGGATGAGGGGTTTAGCTAAACCAAAAAACCCCAGAGGAGAATACCGTATAGCACTGCTTTTACATCATCCTGGACAAGTCCCAAGCAGAACTATGTAATTAGGCAGGAGATAATGCACAGCTGTCCCAGAATATTCCTGGAGAGGGCAGGTCCTAAGGTACAGGATTACAGGACTCGGAAACTGCGTTACACACCAGAGAAATAAGGAACAGACTGGGAAACAAATTGAGCCAAGGCCTGGGTGGGTTAGGTAGGGCTGCACTGCATCTGACCTGCTCTTGAGTACCTGGAGAGGGAAGGAGGGCTCCCCTGGCCTTGAGAGACACTGACTGCTACTACTGAGTGCCCTCAAGAACTGCAGAAACATCAATGACTCCCATTCTGTACCTGCAGAACACAGCAAACCAAGGGTTACCTGACCTATGGAGGCCACTTCCCTTCCTGATCAGCAGTTGCACATCACTGCACATCCTTCTTTTTAAAATGCAGAATCCTGTAATTATTTACACACTTTTCCATTCCTTTGCATAACAATTCAGTGTTCAAGTTGGTGACAAAATTCTTACAAAAACCATATTAGCTCCACAAATGTTTATCTTTAATCTACAAATAACTACATTTGGAGAAAATGAAAAGCTGCCTTTTCATCATTAAATTATGCAAGACTTGCAATCTTCATGAGTAAATTTATTGCAATGAAAATGGACATCTTGGTATGAATTACAAAGGACTGAAAAATCTGAAGTAGAAATAAGCCACCAAAAAACTACAGCTAGAAATATTACAGGAACCAGTATGTCAACCCTAATTGTGTAATTACTTTTTGGCTTGGTCATATAAGCTAGAAGCAAGAAACAAGAGACAATGGTAATTTCTTACTGCTGAAATGAAGGTGTCAAACTGTCTTGTATGCTCTGTGTGCTCTAAGCTAAAGTTTACATTTATATCATGTTACTTCAATTACAATCTAAAAAGAGCCTTGAATGCTTCAACTGCATTAGGCCAGGATTTGTACATGTTGAACACACACACACATATTACCAGTTGTCCACGCAAATACATTTTCACATGTGTGCCTGTTTATGGACATTCTAATGCATGGATCATTTGTTTGAAAAATAAAAGTTTGTTTCAAAAGAAAAGAAAAAAGTGCATTTTGAAATATTCTGCAGTTGTGGATTGTTTTCTGGTTATTTTAATTTTTTTTCCCTGAGGAATTTAAAAGATTAATGTCTGCAGTGACATGGAACACAGCGAAACTCCGCAATACTCCTGGGCCTGATTCTGACACCCTGGCTCACAGATCCCCAGATAACCTGATTTTTACAAGCAGCTACCCACTGCAAAGACACAGAATTGTGCCTGCTCCCAGCCCTGCCCAGCACCAGGAGGTGTGAGGCAGAGGCAGCTCCATCCTCCCATGGCTACCCCCAGCTCCCTCCCCATCCTCTCCTCCCGCACCCTTCCCGCTCCATCCAACAGGGCCAGTCATTAGCTGTCTTTCTCAAAAGCAGCCCAGAGCAATCTTTATGCTACTGCACATTATTGTCACTTTATTTTATAACTTATTTGTTTTCATTTCTTCAATTTGCCTCTCGTGGGATTGACCCTTGGTGCAGCACTGACAGACGTGTGTGTGAGATGAGCAAACTTCATCCTTTGGTAGACAGACAGAAATCAATGGAACAAAGACTGCTCTCCAGTACATAATCAGAGCAGAGGGCTGAGGGAAAAAGAATGTGAAAACCAGAAACTGAGTATATACAGAATGGGCACTTGTGTGCCTAATCAAAAACCACACATGGGTGTTGGAATCAGCTCAACCAAATATGACAAAACTTCTCTTCTAAACCACACTGTCATATGTTTTACAGATACCACACAGTTTTCTACATCTCATTTTAGAAATGTTTTTGACCATTTTAATGGGATTATTCTCAAATGCCGATGCACAGAACTGTGTTAAGATTTAGGAGAAAAAAAAATTCTATAAATAATATATGCTACAAAATTAGTTAATATCTCTTCTTACATACAAATGCTAGGGCTAATTCATATCAGAGCTACTTAGGAGTCTAAAAAAGTTTGGCTGATTTTTTTTTTTGACTGTTTCTCAACTGACTTGGACTTTAAGAGGCATATTGCAGGGTGTTTGTGAGAAGAAGTAAAAAAACTTGCCCATGATGCAGCAATTACTGAAATGCCAAGTATCCAAAGTGCTTGACAAGCTGGAATATTAAGATTACTTCCAGGACAATGGCAAATTACGGGGTTCACTTCTTAGTAAATTACACAGGTACCTAATAAAAACACTGCTACAAAACATTGCACTCATGTATATACACCATCTTTCTCTGTAAAAATAGACAGATTGAACAATCTCTACATATAAACCATGCTCCTTTTATATGTGTACATAAAGTATAGGAAATATATGAGTATGCTGTCCTTGAAGTACAATTTTCAGAGAAGCAGACCCAGTCCAGCAATCATATCCACTCTCAATGCAGTCAGTGAGCTAACTGAGAAATCAGGGTCATACTATTTGGCTGCAAAAGTATACATTTAATTGAATATAATAAGTATAATTTGAAACAATTTCAGGAAAAGTATTTTAGTGAAATTGTCAAAAAATCAAGCAGAACAATACGACATAACTTAAGAACATCTATAATTAATAAAAATATTCCTTGCAATTTTCTACCTACATCTGAAAAATAATTCCATTTCTGTATGTACACAGTATGCAGAACCCCTTCCTCTTTTATTTCAGAACTACGTGATTTAAAATAGCTTTTTGGGAAGAGCATGGCTAGATTTGAAAGTGAGACTCGGATGCAAACAGTGACATGAGCAGAAGCCACAGCCACGAGGTCCAAGGCCAGTTTTGGCTCATTTTTACCCAGCTTCCTCAAGCTTTAGCATAGGATATGAGTAATTGTGACAACTGTAACATTAGCTGGTTTGGCTTTCCTTAGACTTTTTCCTCCTTTTCTGTTTCCCAAAGAACTTGATAAGGATTTTTGATTGTTTGTTTTCTTTCCTTTTTAATTTAGAATAACTTGACTATTAAGGCGATTCTTTTTTCTTTGCAGCTGTTTAACTTCCACTTCGGTTTTTGAATTGTAAAACTTAAAAAAGAGATGCCCTCCTTCAACAACTTAAAAATACAAGTTTATTTTTATTTTAACTGCCTTCCTCTTAGATTGAATGACTAAAGATACAGAACATACTGCCAGACCACAGCGAAGGCTAAACACATACAGCAAAACAAAAACTGAATTAGAAATTCCAACTCAAAAGTGTCATCTACAAATCACAATCTCATTACAAAGCTGTGCATTGTAAGCATTAATTCTCAGATTTTTCTGGTGAAGCAAGGCATATCTCTACCTCCCACTACTCCCTGTATTATGGGTTGAAAAACTAAGATATACAAAACTCTGATTTCCCTTTAGAGAAAATTCAGGAATTCCTAGTTCCCAGCATTGTTTATATAACTATTTTTTTTTTAAACACAGAACTGGACACACCACCAAAGCACTGTCAAAATAGGAAAGTTCAAAATCATAGCACTTACTATAAAAAAAAAAAATCACAAAACAAACAAACAAAAAATAAAGCAGATATTCTGAGGCTTGTTTCTCCTGGCAGGCTCTGTAGCTGCCAGTTTCAGAGAGCCAGCCTGACTGGGATTCAGGCTCCTTTGGCAGAATCATGATCAAATGTTCTGGTACAGCCGCCTGGATACAGACAGGGATTCCCTCTTCCTGATGAGGAAGAAGGAATAAATAAAACCCCATTAGATCCCAAATTTAACTAAATTTCTCTGCCTATTTTCAGTCTACCTCAGGAAAAAAGAAAGCAAAAGGTTATGCTGTTGTTTCCTAAGATCCCAGCCTCCTTTGGCTGGCAGTGAACGGACCCACAAACACGAAGCTACACTGTATTTTCTGTATTTTTAAGCTCTATTTTCTGGATATGCAGTGTGTGTAAGAAAGCCCTCAAGTACATTTTTTCAAGGAATGAATATGAATGAAAACAAAAAAATTTAAAAGACTACTGTAAGGGAACTGTGTATTTCACTGAGTACCAATACTCCCTCACACTTCATAAAATGTACATTGAAAAATCATTATTTTGGTGCAGAGACTGACAGACTATGAATAAATCTAATTTCAAGAACTTAATCTCTCACTGCAATATTTTTTTTCCAAAAAAGATGCAAGTTAGGTTTCTTAAACCAGGTATTCCTAGTTTTGATATCTGACTTCATCTCTGTGGTTTCAAGTTTCAGATCCACAAAAGACACATATAATAATATGATAAATATATATATTACTATGCAGGATATGAAGATGTATTTAAACTTCAAAATACCAGCATTTACCAGACACTTTTGACTGAAGGCAGGTTTTGTGAAATTGTTTTCAATAAGCAGGCCTCAGAAAACAGGAGAACCCGATGTCAAAGAATGCATTTCTGACAGTTTGTTAACGTAAATAGTTTGAACAAATAGCTCTTTTTAAAAGTGTCCCTGCTTTCAGGCAAAGCAAGATAATTCAACATTCCAAGTAACAGAAGTTTAGGTAACAATCTAAAGCTGCATCCTCATAAGAGGATTTTATAATGGAGTTGCTGACAGACTGGAGATGCCATTGAGGGCATGGCCACAGCAAAGCTTTAAGGGAATATTTCTTAAAAATATTCTCATGTTATAAAGTCAGTGGGTTTCAGTTCACTGTCAAATTAAAGACATCTTTTTTTATTTTTCATCTCTTATGATAGCTTGTTCATCTTTTTTCCACTGATGTCACCGATATTTCATGAATGCCTTGCTCTTCCTTTTAATGTAATTTACAAAGATGCAAGCACCAAAAGATAATAAAGATAATAGGCAGCGTAGTGTAGCTAAAATGTAACTTCAAACTTCAAGACTGTAGTTGGAATTTATGTTCTTTCTTTCTTTGCCATGTTTTGTCATAGGGAACAGAAGTAGAAAACTCTGTTGAAGGCGTGTTTTGAGAAAATATCATCTATATGCACAGAGAAAAAAAACAGTAGTAGCTTTAGAAGTCCTGGCTTGTTTTGGGGTACCCACTCTGCAGCTGCTAAACACATCAGGTACAAGGCAGCCAGCACATGACTGCCTATGAGCATGCAGACAGGAGCCAGCAAATGGCAGTTTTTACTCATTTTAGCAAAATGTCCATTTTAGACTGCAACAAAGAAAACCAGCAACCAAAGGCAAAAAGCTACTGGGAAAATTACAGATTTGGTAGGGATATTTTCCTGAACTTTGACTGCAGAAATGGGAAACAACCTTGACACAGACAAACACCATCCTCCTTTTATTTTCTTCAGAACTACTCTGAAGGTGAAGAGCATTTTTTTCCATACACAAGAATGTGTAAAACCCACTGATTCAGGACAAAACTATCTGCAGAAGATAAGAACATCTGTAGTGTTCTCCTGCCGCAGTCTAAACAGCGGGCGGCGGGCTCTGCTCCCTCCCTGTGGGTGATAGCAGACAACGTGTGCTCCTGACAATATCATCATTACAAACTTTATTATTGCTTTTGGTATTTCACGAGATGGCTGGCAGGCCCATCGCTCTCCCACGTGTTTCACGGATATTTACTGGATTCCAGTATAACCCAACCTGTTAATGCTTCTGGAATGTATAAACACTGTTAACTGCTAAATTCCCTGTATCAACATTTCAGGCATAACCGTTAAATAAGTTGGTTGCTAACTGTTGAGGAAGATTTTGATTTATTGAGTAAAGTATCATCATGGGATGAAAATCAAGATCACATTTTTAGGAAGACATGACATATTATCCATAACGAGATGCAATTTTGCACTAAAAGAGTAAGGATAAAGAGTGTGTTTTTAGAATAGAATCAACAGACAAATTTGTACAATGCTGTTACCTATTGATACAGACACTTGACTGATAACATTGTCTATTTATAACTTAATACTGTTCTGAATATTAACAAAAGTTTCTTGGCATCCCATTAGTAATCGTTTCATTATTTCAAAACAGATTAAAATACCCCACCTAATTGAATGCCGTCAAACAAAAATCTCCATTCTTGATTGAGACATCACTATTACGTTACATTCCTGTTAAGAAAAACAACTGCTTAGCATCTACTCCCAAATCCTTACAGGTTCTTTAACACAAAAAAGGTTACTCGACAAGATGAGAACCCAGCCAAGAACCGTCTACAAGAATCCGTCAGTATCTACCCTCCATCAACAACCAGCAGAAGCACAACATAAATTATCAGGTAACACAGATGAAATTCTGTTCCTTAAACTGGCACTACAGATCTCAGTGAAAGCCTAACCAAGTCAGTAAAGGAGCAATATTTGATTTCAGTGGGCTTTGGACTGGGTCTGAACAAGAACAAGTGCTGGAAGCATCCATGGCTTGCTCCAACAACCCACAGCAGCACCAACTGCTCCAAACCTTGGCTTCAAGCTCTCAACAACCAGGGCAGTCTGTGGAGTACCTGGAGGTGCAACAACCCCCAGGAAGCTGCAGGCCAGGCTGTGATCCCCCTGCAGCAGGACACTGAAGGTGCTGCCTGGCAAGCACTGGGATGTCCCTGTGTGTCTGCCGGGAAGGGCACGGCTGCAGAGGCTGACCTGGGAAGGGCTGGGCAGCCCCTCGGAGCTTCCCTCCACATTTATGCCCTACAGTGACAGGGAAGCAGGCTCAGGACAGGAGCTGAAGCTCTCCAGACCACACCACGTGAGTTCATTTTTACCCTCCATGGCCTGACCCACGTCACCAGCTGATGCCAAGCTGCTGCTGTGGACCCACGGAAGGACAGAACATCTCCTTCCCCCACGCAGGCAGGTCCCACACTGAATGCAAGCAGGATCCCTGTCACAGCAATGAAAATTCCTTAGCTTAAAAAATTGCCTTTTTAAAGCTTTTTTTTGTGGGGAATCTCGTCTAGAACACACTCCCAGTGATCTGACAGATTTCAATAATTATTACACACAGTTTTTACTCAAAAAATCACACAGGGACATCTCTGCTGGATGTAAGCAGCAGAATCTGGGGGAATCCACAGCATTAATATTTTTACATGTTTCCAGTCTGCTGCTGAGAAGACCCACTCCTGGATGAGAACTCCTTTATGTTGGGTGTGACACAAACATCCAACACACAAAGACATTTCTACTTCAGCAAAGTAAGCAACTACTTCCCATAAAGTGTATCTTCCAGTCCTTACAACAAATCACACCCTCATTTTAACACAAAATTTAACTGTTTCATTTCCTTTTATCAACATTCAGTAAATCAACCATATAAAACGTTTGCAGTGTCTCTAAAAGAAGTTTTTAATTGTAGCCTAATGCAAACACATGGTATTGTTAGCTAAAAAAACACAGCCAGTGAAGATCAAGCAACAAAAGACGTTTTCCTTTGAGAAATGTTAAATATTTCACTTTTTCACGACTGAGCACAAGTTTCTAAAGGATGATAACTTTGTTTTGTAATTTGTTTATTGCTTAATCATGAAGACCAGATTGAGCATTTGAGTCACACAATTTTGTGTTGCACACTCCTACAACAAGAATGTGCTGTAAAATTTTATTTATTTTTTCCTTCACTCAGCTTACTGCTTGCTTGCCCTCCTGCTTATTCAGCTAACCATCTCAAAATGAAATGCAATCACACAGCAAGATTTCACTGCTGCTAGAGTATTTTACACAGAAAACATATAAGCATGAGGAAATAATGCACCACTATTCTCATATATTACATCGGACTATTTTCTAACTAATATAGATAGGAAGCATTTTATTGCAGGCCCAGAGCAAAAACAAAGGAAGACAAGGTATCCTGGGTAAATGATACATTTCAGCAGTTAAAAAACCCACTCACACACTATCTTTGCTGTCTCAAGTTCTACCTTCTACTTTTCAAATATTCTTTCACTAAAACTTGCAGCAAGTCTAGCCCAGTTTTGCCCACCTGGTTTATGTCTCTGCATTTTACTTACAAGATTAAGGTGGTTGCCAGAATTGTACTCTTATGCCCAAACTAATTAAATTAATATGGCAAATGCAAAGGGATTTGGGGGTTAATTAGAAAGCAAGGCATATGTTTAACTCTAAAACAAAGGCACAGTTGTATACCTGATTTTGAAGGCAAGTGAATGAAAGCAACACATGAATTCAGGTATTTCTATTTTAGGGACCATACAGTGGTTTAGATCACTACCTACCAGTCTTTTCTTCTGCATGGCTCTAGTTCTTCCTTCCCTTCTCCTGAAGGCATTTCCAACCCTGCTCCTTCCTCCACAGTTACCCTGGGGATTAAAGCAGTGCCCTGCCTCATGGCTTTTATCTGATGATTCCCTACCTCCAAGGCCATCTGGCTCTGCTCCTGGATTATCAGCTGACACGAGTTAGTCATCATGCACCTACGACAGTAAAACCATTATCTTTCACCCCAGTCATCTCTGAAGAGGTATCCTAGAAAACATGCTGAATAAAACAGGGTACTTTTCATCATATAAATACATACAAATGTATTTTATGCATTTCACTGCAGTGTGGCTTGGACAGTCACTTAGGGAACACCAGGACATCTTCCAAGCTTCAGGTTTAGCTTGCAGGAGACTTTTCTTAAGCACACTGCTGAAAAACTGAAAACTGGAGATAAGAAATATTTCTGTTTCACTGCACAGGCTGGTAGGACTGAAGCCCTAAAATCACCATGCATATAAGAGATGCAACAGCAAGCTACACTGAAAGGAATAAAAAGGACAACTAACCTTAAAAATGTGGAATAAAAAGTCTCTCTTCTCTCAGAAAGCTTCAAAAGGAAATGCATCTCCTCCATCCCTCATGGATCCAGCACACACTAAAGCCAGTGAGAAATGCTTTGGATCTCTGGCAGAGAGCAGGACAGACCTGAGCACTGTCTGGCACAGAGCTGCAGTGTCACAGCCTGGAACAGGCAGGGCATGGGCTGAGGGAAGCCTTGCACATTTACTCAGTTCACGTTCAGCCAAGCACATTATGTGTGTGTGTGTGTGTGTGTATATATATATATATATATATATATATGTATGTATGTATGTATGTATATATCTTTCCTCGAGATATTTTTCTCAGTATACAGGTACCATGTAACTTAGTGGTTCCTACTGAGACACTACATTCTACTTAACACAGTGACTTAAACACTGGCAAATGCTTGATTGTTATTTGACTGTTTATTTTAAACTCCCTTTGCACATTCTTCCACCATTTAAAGCAAAACAGTTTACTATCCGTGCTGGTGTTAATGTTTGACATATTCTGTCCATTTTTCACTTTTCATATGAACAAAAAGGCAATGCAGCTTTACCATATTCAGTACCAAGGTATTTCAAGTTTCTAAACAGTTTTTCCTATACAACTGCAAAAGCAGCTTGTATATGGGGAAGGATGGAGAAGAGGCTAGGACAGAAAAACCCTTTCATAGGATCCAAACTCTTTCACCTGTGCAATAAATATTGTGAATGAGGAACAGCTATTCTGTCTTACCCCAAAACACCATGCATGGAATAGAGACTGGGAAAAATAAGAGGGAAAAGATGCATCTCACCTTGATGAGCAGAGCATTATCACAGGGAACTTTCATATACAATGTGCTAAAAAGTCTCTATCAGACTAAGAATAACCACCTATATTCCAACATGCAGCCATCTATCCATGTGTCTTTTAGCCAACATTTCCTTGATGTCAGCACTATATATCCCTCCATTAGGGAGCTACTGCCACAGTTCCCCTATCAGTAAATAAAACAGTGATCAGCTGAACTGAAATACAGCAAATACTTGAAAAGGTATCAGAGGTCTTGATATGTGAAAAGGAGACAAATCTGCTTCCCAGCTAAAAAGGAAAGAGCTCTTTAGCCATAAACATGTCACCTCCCATGCTGGCAGGGCTATCCCACATTTATTTAATCCACAGAATGTGCCAGAGAAAGCACTGCATTCCTGTACACAAGCACCCCCACATATGCCCTGCACAGGCACAGGGTCCACTCACCTATGACAAAAAAATGCCAGTAATATGTCAGACTGAATTACTATTACATATGGAAGAAAAAGAGTTAGTCCTGCTAAAAAAAATACCTGCCAGCAACTCCAGACAACATCCTAACTTTACATAGAAGCACTGGGCTATCAGCCAAGGGGGGGCTGACTTTGGTTGTGCAGTGCACAGATGACATTTCTCAAGCTAATGCTAATATGCAGTACTATGCTTTTAAAGAGATTTTTTTTTTTTTTTTAATTTCTCACACAAACTTTGGTGAACATGACGTTCTGAGGAATCACTAATATGAAATGTTACTTGAGGACACAGATCTCTCCAAGTCATCCAAGCTAGCTGCAGCCTGAGCTTCCTGCCCCCAGTGTTGGAAGAATAGCTCTATGCAGCAGATGTGTCATACCCAGCTCTCAGATGGCACCCCGTTTCCTTCTTAGCTGCGTTCTCTCCTCCTCTAAGTAAATACTGGAATGATTACAAGTGAAACAGGGTGTGAGAGCAGAAAATGTGATACAGGCTACACACAATTAGCAGAGGAGCTGCTTGTGACACACTGACTCGAAGAACTGTGCAAAGAACACTCGGAGGCATCAGCCGGTGTGAAAGGGATGGTGTGTGCAGAACGGTGTACAAGGTTTTCATCCTGCACTTTAAACTCCCAGTATTTCACAGCCTGAATCCTTGCAAATCTTGCTGATAATCAACACTAATATCTAGTTTTGATATTAAAAGTAAGCGGGTTTGTTCTCCTGGAAGCACAGACTTGAAGTTTCTTTGTTCATTTCTAGAAAACAGGGTAAAGGAAGTATGAAACCAAAAATGGAAAAATACAGAGGGGCAGCTTGGCAGCCACCTCTGCATCACTTCTTACAAAATACTTTGTAAAAAAGAAACACTACTAATGCAATCATCATACCTGCTTTCTCCTGGGATCAGACTATCCACAGACTCCTTCAAAGCCTGAACAAACACCAGAGCTGGGGTTTTTTGGACTACATGGGCCTTTTGCCCAACAATCAATCATAAGACATTGCACTCTCACAAAAATGTTGTGCCACATTTCAGCCTCAGACCCAGCTTTTGGGCAGCAGCAGCAGCACTCAGCTCTGCTCTGCTGGCAGCAGCAGCAGCTCTGACCAGCTGTTCTACACACCCTGGTCAGCACTGCACTACCCAGAAGTGCATTCCTGTGTACCCCAGGCTGAGTGTGCTCTGCTGCACCCACTGCCAGGACACCCAAACTTGGAGGAGTTGGAAACTGGGCTTTGCAGCAGCCTTCTCATCATTCCAGCTACAAATAACTGGAAAATTGCTGGAAAATCAGGGTTCAGAATGGGCTCACAAGAGCCTGTTATTCCTCTGGCTGATTAGAAATGAGATAGGTGCTGCCTGGACACTTCTCCTGTACTGAAGAAAGGACAGTGCTGCAGCCTCACCGAGCTTTGCCTGCCTTGCTGGTGGCAGAGCTTCTGCACTCCAACTCTGCTGCAGGGGACAGCCAAGGAGACAATGCCCTGGAAAGGTGGCCCAGGATGAAAAGGCTGCATGAAAGCCATAGGACCCTCACTTGGACAGACTAACCACACACTCCAGTAACTGCCAGCAAAGATAGTGAAGCTGAAAGAGGCTTAGTGCAAGCATGCAGGAGATTTGTGACAGAAAGTTAGAACTCCATGTCAAGCCTTTCATGCAAACAATAAATATTACTTATGCTCATAATCAGACTTTTCTCCAGCATCGTCTTTGAATGTTGAACCTTTTTCAATTAATTAAAAACTATGCACTGCAGAGTGCATATTTTATCAGCCCTCAGCTGCTTAAGTGTCTAGAAAAGACCAGGCAGTTTTTCTTTTTTCCAGGCAACCCAGAGCAAGTACTTGCAAGGGTCATATCTTTTTAATTATCTTTTCTCTCTTTGATTAATTATTCCGTCTGACAATAGCGTGTTTCTAATGCTATTCACCTGCCTTTGATGATTGACAACTTTTCTGTCTGATTCAAAGCAAACAGCTGCTGCCATGATTGCCTAGCAACCAGGATGTGATGGATGAGCCCCAAAGATGGATGGCTGCAATAAATCATGTCTCCAGCTATAAAACTGAAAAAAGGGATAAGAATAAAAGCGAACAAAAAACAAAACAAGGTTTCTTCCCATGAGTGCACTCAGCTCCTTACCAATTACACCTGAAATGGACTTTGTGTCTATTAATAGCAAAGTTTTCTAATCAGTAAGAATGCAATGATGCCATTTGTATCAAGGTGTGTTTACAATTGTTACAGCAAATTGGCACTTGTACTTCAATTACCTGCTGTGTTACACAAGTGCAGGAGTAGCAGAGCAAAGTTTTACTCTATACTGTTGAAGGCTTTATAGAAAGTATTATGTTTTTTCAGAGTTTTTTCATGGTGTTGGACTTGAATGAAGGGTAAAAACTTGAATTCTCCTCACTTTTGACAACTGAGTGTACCAAAAGTAAATGGAACTGAAAAACTAATTTCTATAAAACACATATAAGGTCGCTGCTGGCTTTAAAAAAAAAAAAAACATTTTACCTAAATGTTTATTAAATGTTGCTGTCATTCCCTTTTGCTAGGAGGGCATCCTGCAATCAAAGAAAAAGTTGATGTGACAAGCAGGATTTCAAAAACACCAGCTACCTGTGCAAATTCAAGACTGATCCAACAAAATAATTTTACCTACTGCTCCTGTGTATCATTTGAGTTTTGTAGGATGCACCAGGCAAGGAACAGTCAATAGTTTGTCAGCTCAGAACAAGTTTAACCAGGCTGGGTATTGCACTTGCCTGAAGGGGCACAAACACCCCAAGTTCTGGCACTGCCTATTGCTGAGGCTGCTCCATTGTTGGAGTGTCTACCTCCTGAAAGTCCCTGCCTGCTCTTCCTAGGAAAGATCTAATTGCCTATAAAAAGCTGTTTCCTTAATTCTTCCAGCAGGTGGGGGTGTCCTGGTTCCAGCAAAAGTGCTTCAAAGAGGGAAGGGATTGCCCTCACTACTTACACAGCCAGGCCATCCACCCTCCAGGAGCACCCTGGACACTTGGGAGCGAACACCAAGGCTCAGAGATTCACAGTCCTGCACGAAGAGCACGAGTGGAAAAGAAATATCTGAATGCTGAAATAATTATGTCCTAGAACCTTCTTTCCTTTGCCATTATGTGGGACCCAGAAAAAAAAAAATAAAAGGTGCATCCTGTTAGCAAAAGGAAGCTGGAGTGTGTTAATCTGTTCACAAGCCCATTTTTATACTGGAAGTGGCAATGCCTGGCAGTGTTACACTGGCTCAGCTACAGTCCTGCTTGTATTTTAGTGTTACACACTGCAAGCCTCTGTGCTCATGCAAAAGGCTGCCTGCATCCTTGCACGGGCCACGGCTTTGTCTACATTCTTTACAATTATTGAAATGCTCCCACTAAAAACTTAACTCTGCCTCTGCCTGTCCCTCTCCCCGTTGTACAAACACGCACACACATACACACACGGAAATCCAGCCCCTAAAACAATTGTAAGGCACTCCTGTAATGACCGGCGAGTATCTGGTAACAAACAATGAGAAAGCAAAGCCATCAATCACAACGTGCACGCCGAGGCCTCCATTCTGTCCCAGCTCATCCAACTCTCAAGTTACAGCTTTACACGGCAAGTCTAAATAATATTCAAAATGATAAATGGCACTATAAGCCTGATATCCATCATCAATCTTTTTTTAAGGAACATCCATCTTCAATAATGCACGTTTGAATCATGTGAAACCAAGAGCTCCCAGATTCATTTACACAACCCCCAGCAAGCTGGTGCTGCTTGAATGATACGTGTCAGCCAGTTTGTCCCAACTGCCAAACTCAAAAAAAAAAAAAGAAAAGGGGGGGGAAAAAAAAAAAGAGAAATGAAGAGAGACTGAGAGAGAAAGAACACAGGAGGGGAAAACCTTCAGGGGGCTGAACAAGGCGACTTAGCAGCTAATATGAGAGCACATCACCTCCTGGGTGAGCGTGGCGGTGCCCCCAGCACAGGCGGGCGCTCGCAGCCCCGCTCTGGCCGGAGCACGCCCAGCACACCCAGCACAGCACAGCCGGAGCGGGAGCTGCCCGGGCCCCCCCGCGCTCCGCTCTGCCAGGGCCGGTGATAAATGACACATGTCATTCTGTCGGGAGGGAAGGGTGGGTCAGTGATGTATGGCTCTGCTGAAAAGGAAATCGACTGTTTGGCATGGCGCGGCTATTCTCCACCAGGATTTAGTTTCAGAACTCTAAAATGAAATCTCCGATGTTTCAAGTGCACGGTTAGGGCAGGCTGACGTGCGGCCGAGGCAGCTCGCTGCCTTTTTTTTTTTTTTCCTTCCCCCCCTCCTTGATTTTTATTTTTTAACCTCTCTCTGCCCTTCGGATTTCAAAAAACTGCTCCACTGACTGGAAACTGCAAAAGAACACACATATATCAAAGTCTTCAATAGTTATGATCCATGATAAAATTTAAATAGGTTGAGGTTTCTATTTTTATTTATTATTGGGGGGGAAAAATGGCATGCAGGCTTGACACAAAAGCAAGATAAAAATTAGCATGTTTGAAGTAATCGTCCCACAGCTTGACATCTGCATAGTAAATTTTAAAGGAAAAAAATGTGTCAGGCAGGCATGAGCTGTTCCCTCCCTCCCCCCCTCTTTCATTAGCTCACTGGCAGGGTGGCACTTCTGAACCTCATTACTGCAGGAGGATTTATGAAGCTGAACCCAATGGCAAAGAAAAGGCATCTGTCAATAATTGTAGGGAGCTGCACTCACAGCTTTGAAATCTCATTAAGTATGCAGTTATCAGGCATAAAGATCAAAAACATTACTCAACTCCGACAGAATCTTATGGAGGAACATTAATTAGCAACAGGCCTACAGTACAAAAAAAAAAAAAAAAAACCAGACTTCCTCTCACACCTGCCCAACCCACAAACCAAAAGAAACACTCCTCCTCCCTCCAGAAAAAAATAATTCCCAGCATCTGAGACTGATCAAGTACATGAAACAAGAGAGAGGAAAAAAAAAAATCCAGTTGAGACAGTCTTGGCGGTGAAGAGAGAAAAGGAAGAAGCTGTCAAAGTTGAGAAGGATGTCAGCACTGGCCCTGATTACAAGGGCCTATACAGTTCCCAGGCCTTTTATCATCCCTGCCATCAAAAACAGACTCTGTGTCACAGATGGATGACTGATGGCTGCCAGTCTGGAGCAGCCTGGCCAAGCCTCCTGGAGGCCCCTGCTGCGATCTGGCCCTCCAGCAACAGGCTTGACCTAGCAGGGAAAGGGCTGCCGGCAGCGAGCCCAGTCCCAGAGACACTCAGAAACAGCACCCTGTTCTGTTCTTCCCCAGAACAATCCAGCGAGAGCTTGGTCAGGGTTTGTTTGTTCAGCTTACAGAAGTTAAATGTAATACTGCTGCTCGCCACGCAAAGCTGTGCATTATTTGAAAATAACCCCAGCAAAAAAAAAAAAAAAAAAAAATTAAAAAATAATTAAATAAAACCTCTTCTTTGTCCACACGAAATGTATTTTTCTAATCCTGTTTATAGTTTGCATTTTCACCACAATTTGCACGCTCAATTGCGTAGAAAATACATGAGAGAGAAATATAAATTTGGGGGGAAACATACAAATTCATAGGCGAAGCTGGACCATAAAACCAAGTGACCTTTGCAACATTAAGTATTGTGTGCAACTAATTAAGAACTATGGCCATATTAACATTTTTTGTTACAGAATCAAGGATATCAGCTACACAGCTTAACCCATTGCACATATTTTTTTCATTTCCTCCCTATCAAAAACTGTGTTTGCAAACAATAACTCAAAGCTACTTGTTAAAAAAAAAAGAAAAAAAGAAAAAAAAGGAAAAAAGCAGGAGGAGGGAAATCACCTTCTGTAGTCTTTTTCCCACTTGGGACCATGCCTGAAAAACTCCCTCTCTAGTTACATGCTACCTTTCATACATTTTATATTTCCCATAATTTTGCGCTACAAAGAAGCTTTCCACTGTACAGTTCCATTCCTGTGTTATTTCCTATGTCCTGGGTTTTGATATAATGTACATATTTGTCTCTCATTTCATGAAATATACAGTGATATTTATGTCTCACTTGTAGCCACACTGAAGATTGGCTTCTTAATGAACTACATCTTTAATACCGCACAGAGTCAGGGATATTCGCACGCACACACAAGACAACCTGCCTGTCAAAATCTTTTCAATATCTGAAATTAATTCATTTACTAAAGTAATGTACTTAAAAAAAATAAAAAAATCTTAGCTCTGACAAAATATGGAAGCGGAGGTTCTGCTGTGAACAAGATTTTTTAAAGAATTTTAGAAAAAGTGTTACAATAAGGTGTTTATATTTTTCCGTATGCTTACCATATTACTTTTATTATGTGTAGCATCAAAGTGATTATAGCAATTACATCTAACAGAATTAATTATAGAACATCCCATCATTTTGAAATACATAATGCATTAGAGGTAAGCCAAAGAAAGAAAACATCTTGACTGTGGTTACTATTGTTGGAGTATTTTTTTCTTTAAGCATGAAGGCGAAACCAAAGTAGGAAGAAACACAGAGAAACGGTGGGGTAACAGTGAAATGTTAACTACAAAAATCTGAATATCAAGGCAGGTACGTTTTTTACTAGCAATAGTAACCTGTGCAAAGCTGCGCTAGCACAAATATCCGTGTAAAATCCATTAGAGTTTTTAATCACAAAATATGGAAACTAGCCAATTCACCTAACCAATGTGTTAGTACATAAAGACAAGAGTGTATGAGTGAAAGAGTTACAAGCCTTTACGTATGCAAAATAAATTCACTCAAAGCTTCATTAATATTAATTTAAATTCAGAACCCATTTACATTAAATTGTTCATTAAAAATTGCCTATTTTATGCAACATGCATTCCGCAAAGAACACATAGGAAACCGAAACAGAGGGCTCAATTTAATGATGGAAATATCAAAAGTAAATGAATTTGGATCATTCCAAACGAATTCTAAAGCAGCCCTCCGCTCCGTGCCAGTGCGCGAAGTTTGGCGGGAGTTTGGCGGAAGGGCAGGGAAACCTCCTGGCTTCCCCCTCACCAAGGCTTGGCCGCCGCCCTTCCCACCTCCCCAGCACCACAGAGCCTTGCTAAAACGGGAATCATTTATGGACAGGACCTAAAAGCCAGTCCCGTGACAATGGTCACTGAGTGTGAGCACACCGGGCCGCCTCCGAACTTGGATGGATTGCCAGCGCTGCCGGGCGGAGCTGCCCAAACGCCGCGCCAAGGGATGGCAGCTGGAGGTGAGGCGGGCTGCCCATGGAGCCTCCTCACTGGCAAACTCCCACACCAACAAGCACAGTCAACTTACGTGATTCCCAACAGCTGCTCTGAACGAAGAAAAGAGAGTCATAATTAATAACATGTGTCCTGACAGAGTTAATTAATAATTTATAATTAAGTCTAAAATACGAACTTAGATTATTCTTGAAGAGTTGTCCCTTTACAGCCCGAAGAGGCCAGGTAATGGCATTGGCAAAGAGCTTTCAGATATTTTATGATCCTCTGGTAACTCTTTCCCTACTCTCCCTCCACCTCCAGGGGGAAAAAAACCCTTTGAACATTTTCTGAGAAATATCTTAAAGTTGATGCCTGCAATGAGAAGTGTTTAAATTCTGCAGATTGGCTCTCTGCTGAGATGACCAAAATATCTTTCAGGCGCAAAATCAGGCAAATGCAGTAGGATGAATCTCGCAGTCTCTGAAATTAAGCCCTACTTATTTCAACTCTTTCAGTTCTTTTTATGAAAATGGTAACAAACAATTTCAAGCTCTGACAATGTTCTATTCTACATTATTGTACTTAAGAAAACTACAATACAATCTTTCATGGACTATGCTTTAAATCCTTTGAGCCAATTTTCATGCTTTATTTTTTTTTTTTTTGTTATGTTGAAATCAGGAAAAATCAATTGCACAAATTTTTTTCCATCCTCCTGCTTTAGGTTATGACATATACACGCACAAAAAAGCAACGCATCCATTGTTTAGTGGGATTTTTAAAATTAATTTAATGTCTAACTGCAAATGCTGGAAACTAGAATTAATCTGTCTGGATAAAAAAAGGCTTACAGACATTTAAATGCATGTATCGGGACACTTTATCAACCTAACATAAAATTGTCATCTTATCTTATTATATGACTATTTTATGCATGTGTCAAAGAATTTGAAAATGAATGCCTGTCTATTCACTCTAATTACAACTGCATATTATCTGTCTGGATGTACCAGTCCATATCATTGTTACCAAATACAATATATTGTATTCACCTTTCATTTTTAACTTAAGGCTGATAAACCACAATTTGGGCGTAACTAAATTTTAAAAAAATTACCAAACACACGGAGAAGAACAAAAAAAAAAAAAAATCAGACTAAAACACCTGAGGTAGATTGTTTAGTAAATGATGCTGAAGTATTTCACAGATAAGATAACACGTGACTACTCAGCAACTATGTTATTTTTGGTGTTGTATCATAACCATACACACACATACACTCCTACTTGACAATGCAACACTTCAGGCATCTCAATACCTGATCCACTAGCAGCACCTTGAAAACAGGGCTGTGTTAAAATCTGACAATCTGTATTTGGATTCTCTAGGAAGCAGTCACGACATTGGATTAAAATATGGATTACTACAGCATAAAGGCAGCAGTGCCAAGGTTTGCTCAGAAAGATAACACGTAGGTTACTTTACGTCCTGGCAGATGATTTCTTTTCATTCACTCTGTACCACCATATGTTTCTGCATAAGCGTGCACGTAGCACGCTTAAAAATGTACCCCACACTTCACCCTGAAGGTGATCTTTTCTATACAGTTTCCACTAATCCTGGAAGCAAGGCTGACAAAAAGGACCCACTCTAATCCTGCTAACTCACCCTAGCTTCACTGCATTTCCCATAACCCTGCAGCAGTCACAATTCATTCTAATCACTTTACAAAACAATCTTTAGTAAAAAGAGGAAAAATGCAGACTTGTAAGCCAATTTAAGAAATAACTGCTGATACATCAGTTATTGACTATTTCACTCCTGCTCATGATAGTGCTCAAGGCAAAACCGAGAACAAAATGACAACATCAACCGCACGCAATAAACTGTGGCCCAGGAGAGCACTGAAGCCCTAATTGACAGCTGTCAAGCTAATGGGAGAAATGGCAGCTGATTCTGGAAAATTCTGTTTTCCAGGCAGATATTCAGGGGAATCTATCAAGCCTTTTTATATTTATGCCCCTTTTTCTTTTTTTTTTCTCCTTTTTTTTTTCCTTTTTTTTTTTTTTTTGCATTGTTCCTTCACACTTTGCCGGGAAAAAAAAAAAAAAAAAAAAAAAAAAGCAGAGGACAGCCATAACTAATCATTTTGTCAGCTTGCTGCTAGGAAGAATCTCTGCCCAACAGAGAAATATGTGGCAGGTTTGGAGGCAAATAACATACCAAGGGCTGACACTGCAAGTACCTTTATAGGTAGCCTACTTTATCGCTACATTTACTTTTGGGGTATGTATGTAGTTGCAAGCAATTGCCATAAATTAAAGCGAGCGTTCGAGTTGCCGGAGTCAGAGCTGAGCTGCCTGGAAATCTGGCGGCACAACCTGTGTGCCATCTTGCATCTGCTTGCTGTGCTGCACCCCCAGCCCCACGCTGGAGGGGCCGAGGGCTGGCACCCGAGTCCCTGGGAAGTGGAAGTGCTCCGCTCCTCTGAGGCATCAATTCCATGAATTTCAGTGCTCACACTGACCAGGTGCAGCTTTTGAATGCAAGCGCAGAAGTTGGGAAGAGCCTCAAGCATGCAGCAATCTCTAGGATTTAAAACATACTATGCAAAAAAAAAAAAAAAAAAAAACAAAAACAAAACCAAACAACCGTAGGCCCAGGTTTGTTTGGGTTTTTTTTTTTTTTTTCCCAGAGCCTTGAAAACTCGGTGCAGTTGTCTGTTACTGTTTCCTTAAATACATAAATATGTGATTCCAGCAAACAACTAGCTCCCAATCCCTCCTCACAAGGTATGTACACAAAATATGTATTAAGTAATTTCTGTCAGTAGGAAGTACATTTTCTTGATCTTTTAAATAGGTTTCTAAAAAAGCTGCAAGTGAAAGCTATAATTTAAGGATAGATAATTATTGTTTGCATGAACAAGACTGGCCTCTATTAATACAGTATCTTAGTTTCCCCAGACAGTAGCCTCTAACTGGTAAATATACCTTCTTTCTCCTGACTTACATGACAGAAGTCTCTGGAGCAGCAGTCCTGACTATCTTCTTCCTTTAACAGGTGAGGAATAAAATTGCAATCCCTGACTCTCCTTCCCAAATTTACCTATGATATTCAGCTGAGTCTCAAAGCAAACAAAGTGAAATTATCATTTTTACAGATTCTTGATTCTCAGAGACAGCTTTAGTCTTCCACAGTGTGGTGTTAACACTTGGGCTAGACATAAAGAATTTGTGCACCTGTCTGTTATGTCTGCGAGCTCTGTGCTGCTGAGAGTTCTTTGTTGTTGTTATTCTACTCCAGACCATTAAAAGGGTCCTAATTCCTATGACATGATTATCCAGGTACCAAAGCCCATTTGTCACCTGCAGCAGAAAATTGAGTTAATGCACAACTAAAGGCAACCAGGACTGTGTAATATCAACTTGATTACATCAAACTAGCTGCAAACCTAATTCTGCTGGATGACACTGCGTGGAGCTTGTCATCTCCAATCATTAAAGCTGTCAGGAATCCATCAGGTTTACAGCTAATTAGGTGAACACTAATGAAGCTGGCAAAACAACTTTTCTTTTTTTATGGCTGAGCGGACCTTTCAGTTTGGAGAAAAAAAATTCTCGAGTATTCTCAAGGTTGCTGGGGACTGGATTTCCTGAGTTACCAATCAGCAGACATCTTTAATTCTCCCCCCACCACCACCTTTTTTTCTCTCTCAGTACCAAGCAATCAATTTGTCATCACTCTCAGTATGCCACAAAAGCAGTCATGAACCTTATAACTCGCAGCTCTCAAGCCAAAAAGGGGGGGGAAAAAAAAGTAAGTTTCTTCTGTCTTAAAATAAAACACCTCATACAGCTCACTTATTTATCTTCATGCACTTATCAACAGCATGAATGTTCTTGTTTTTTCACTCTTGTCAAATAAGTAGCCCTTCAGTCATTCTGCATCCCCCATATCCATTAGGCAGAGGCATTTTGATAAAGTAAAGCCAAAGCTAGTGTATGGGAAAGAATGAAAGCACTCACTCTGCCAACTTCTGATTGACCATTAAGCTATTGATGAATGTGCCTGTCAGGAGAGAGACAATTAAATCAAATATGAAACAAAGTCGTTTTGACGGGTCATTTTGATAGAGCAAAACCATTCTTCCATCTCCTATTAGTCCTGCAGTCAAGTTTTTGTAATGAATATTTCTTAACTAACCTGTTATTTCTTAGCTGTTTTTTAAGGTGTCAAAAAAAAAAGCCTTTGCTTTTACTGCTATTAGAAAAAGTAACATTTCCAATGTGACCAATAAAAGCAGCATCTCAGTGGGAAGCAATTATATACAATACTAAATGTTTAATGTGGCTATCAAAAAGCTAAAAGTTTAAAGAGATTACACTTCTGCTAAATATGAAAGATAGATCGCGTATCATGGATGATTCACTTGAGAAAGGAGGGAGAGACAGAGTGGTGGAGGGAGAGAAGGATACCTCAGAATGTGTGTTTAGTGCAGAAACATTTTCTTCCAGTCTGTGGAGAGAGAGCCCAGTTCACAGCAGAGTCGAAAATGGAAAAGCACATGGAAAATCTAGATTTTGCAGAACTAAATTCACATTACAAAATAGAATTTCCCAAGTATCAGGAAAAGTTCACCTCTGTCATTTTTCTAGAAAATAGTTATTTGATGGCACGGGCCAGAAAAGCAAAATATTATCATGAAGTATTTGGCTACGATATTGTTTGCTAGATGCTATCACCACCGCACTGAGAAACTTTCCAAACTTTCTAGCTGTTTGTATGAGGGGTAAGACGGCTGGGAAGTCTATTTCCCTATTTCAAAAGTCCTGCCCGAACACATGTGGCTGTCCAAGAGGAGAAGAAAGGAAACATGCACGTTGTTATTTACAATTTGTGTCACTCCCAGAGCCCCTTGCTGTTTACTAAACCCAAACCACCCCACTCGGAGAAGCTGTCAGGCAGTGTGGGAGCACTTCTGAACTCCAGCAAGCCCAGGCTGCAGGACTGACTGACTCCCTGCTCCACGCTGTCCCTAGCCCAGGCTGCAGGACTGACTCCCTGCTCCACGCTGTCCCTAGCCCAGGCTGCAGGACTGACTCCCTGCTCCACGCTGTCCCTAGCCCAGGCTGCAGGACTGACTGACTCCCTGCTCCACGCTGTCCCTAGCCCAGGCTGCAGGACTGACTCCCTGCTCCACGCTGTCCCTAGCCCAGGCTGCAGGACTGACTCCCTGCTCCACGCTGTCCCTAGCCCAGCCACATCCGCGCTGCCAGGGATGCTCCGCAGAGCTTCCCCAGCGCCTCTCGGGGCTGCTCCAGCCCGGCCCCCCGAGGCTGTCCCCGGGCAGAGCTGTCCGTGCCCCCGGCCCTGGTGGCCCTGGTGGCCCTGGTGGCCCTGGTGGCCCTGGCGGCCCGGCCCAGAGGTGGCACCGCTCGCCAGGAGCCCCTCAAGTTGCGCTCACAGAGTTGACAGGCCACGTGTGACGTCACCGAGTCTGGCGTTACCATGGCAAGTGATTTATTGATGTTTATCGGGAATGAATAGATCAAAGGCTGCCAGATGACAGGCGATCAATCAGACATCAAATCAAGGATGGCAACAGGCCAAGGAAACCTTTTCCAGCCCACATATCCCCAACTAAGGATTACTGTAAAATCATGTGGGGCTTTTCTTCTACTGTTTTCTTTTCAATTTGGCTTTTCCAAAAAAATACTGCTTAAGTTTAACAGGAGTTGACATTTCTGGCAAAAGGAAAACAAGCCAAACAAACAAAAAACCTCACCAGCACAAAGCCTCGAAAAGTAATTCTAAAAAGGAAAAAAGAAACCAGTGGAAATTGTAAAGGCACTATCAGAAACATTCACCAGTCACTTGACAATACACAGACCCTTTTTCTTTTTTTTTTTTTTCCTCCTTTGGTTTACTTTGCAGCTTCTCCTCTGGACTCATTTATAAATAAGAAATCAATAGGGTTAACAGAAGAGGCTACCAAAGAAAGTGACCAACTAGGACGGTCTGTCTGTCCGGCAGAGACATCTCCAGTGCAGAACAAGGGCAGAAGAGAAAAAGGTAAAAGTTGGGCAAAGGAACCAGTTCTGGGCTTGGATGTCCAACTAACGCTGCAGAGCCTCCAAATCACTTTGTCCCTGCCACTTCATTCACAGCGTGCCATATTTTTATACATGCCTTCTCTCTTTTTTTATAGGAAAGAAAAATTAAATAGAAAGAGTATTTTCCCTGGCTTTCACAAACCATTTGCCTGTGAGGGAAGGGGATGTAGAAGAATGAAGACTACGAGGGAGAGAAGCAAAGTAGGTGCCAAAGTACGGGCTGGAAATAACCAAAATTCGCCTCCTGCTTCCCCCAGCCCCGGAGTGACACCGACCATACGAGCTCCAGCAGTGTGTGCCCGCACACAACCGCGGCCCCTCGCACAGGGTTACCCCCAGAACGGAGCCGGGCGATGGCAGAGTTCGGAATAAATCAAAGTGGGCACCAAAAGTGGGGAACGGGCTTTCACGCGCCCCCCACCCCAAAGAAAAAAAAATAAATGAAATCCCCCCCCCCAGCCCCCAGCCCCCAGCCCGGCGCTGTGCCTCAGCCCGGGAGTCGCTCGGCAGAGCCCTCGGCAGCGGCGGGCAGCGGGGCAGGAGCGGGGCGCGGAGCGGCGGCGGAGCCCGCCGGGAGCCGGTTATGAAAGAGACGGAGGGAAGCGAGAGGAGAAGCCAGCGGCCGCGCAGGGAAGGGAAGGGAAGGCAGGGAAGGAAGGGAAGCGGCTCTCGTACCTGCTGCGCGCCGGGGCGCTTGCTGCTTCCTCCTCGGCATGCTGGGCTCCTGCGGGCGCCGGCGGGGGGGGGCAGCCGGGGCGCGGGGGTGGGAAGAGTTGCCTCAGCCCCAGAGATCCGGTGAGCTGCTCCAGCCTCGGCGCGAGGGCTGGGTCGGGGATATATTTTTTGTTGCTGTGCATACACGATGCCGAGTAGGAGGAGGAGGCGGCGGCGGAGGAGGAGGAGGCGGCACAGAGGAGAGGACAGCCCTGCTGCTGCTGCTGCTGCTGCTGGCAGAAGAGGGGGGAAGTTTGACAAATCGCCCCGGAGGAAGGAGGAGGGGAAGCCCCCCGAAGAGGTGTGCGGGCGGGAGGGCTGGGGAGAGCTCGCAGTCCCCCCCACCCCGCCCTGCGCCCCCGGTGCCTGGCCGGGCTGGGAGATCACGGCATAAAGACAGGGGATCTCTTGGCCGGAGCCGGCGGAGCCTCAGCCTGCGCTCTCCACTCCCGGCTCGGCGCTGGAGCGGCGGCGGCGGCAACAGGCGAAGCTTGAAGGGAAACGAGATGATCGCGGTGTCACTCAAACTGCTCCGCCGAGGGGGAGCGGGGCACCGCCGCCGCCCGCCCCGGGCCGCGCCTTCACTCAGCGCGCATCGCCCGCCGGACCGGGCACGGGGGCGGGCAGGGGTCTGCTCCGCCGGCCGGGGAGACCCCCTCGCCGCGCCCCCTCCGCCACCCAACTTCGCCCGCCGCCGGCGCCGTTCTCCCGAGCCGCCCGCGGCGGAGGGAGGGCTGGCCGGACAGGGACAGGCAGGGAAGCCCGCCGGGCTCCGCGCCGCTCGCCCCGCTCCCCGCCGCAGCCCTTCCCTTTCCGCCCCCGCGCGCACCCGTTCCCCGCCGGAGCCCCCCGCAGCCATCGCCTCCCGCCACGCCGGGGCACGGGACCCCCTTCCCCGCCGCCCCCGCGCCCCCGGCGACGAGGGCCCGGCCCACCGCTCCATCCCGGCCGCCCCGCGCGGTGACAGCGGCGGCGGCCCCGGCTCCCCGCCGCGCCCCGCAGCGCTGCCCGCCCCGGCCGCACTCACCGGCGCGCCGCCCGCCCGCCGGCACATCCAGCCCGCCGGCTCCCACCTGGCTGGCGCCGCGGCCGCCGCGCTCCGCTCCGCGCCTGCGGGCGGGCGGTGTCGGGGCCGCCCCGGCCGGCGGCCGCTGTCGGCGGCGCCTCCGCCAGCGGAGCCGCTGCTCCCGCCCCGCGGGGCCAGAGCGGCGGGGAGCGGGCAGCGCCCGCGCCCCACGCACCCGGCTCTTCGGGAAGGAGCACTTTTGCCTCGTTTTCCCTGTTTGGGGGCTTGATTTTTTTTTTTTCTTTCTCTCTCTCTCAGTTTTGTTTGGGTTTTTTTTTTAATTTTTTTTTTTTCTCGGTCCAAGTTCACTGCCGAGCCGCCGCGCTCAGTTCGGCGAGCGCCGGCGGATCGATGTGCTGCGGGTTTGATTGCGCATCCCTGGGCGGCGGGGCCGCGCGGCGCGGGGAGGGCCGGGGCGGCGGGGGGCGCGCGGGGCCCGGGCCGCTCCCGCCCCCGCCCCGCCCGCGCCGGGACCCCCGCGAGCAGGGAAGGGGACACGGCAACAACACCCCCCCCCTCCCGAAAAGGAAAAAAAAAAAAAGAAAAGGAAAGAAAGAAAGAAAAAAAAAAAGTAGCTTTTTTTTTTTTTTTTAAAGTTCACGGGGAGGAATTAAAAAAAAAAAAAAAAAAAGGCTGAGCTCACTTTTACGGTAAGATCAAAAAAAATTTCCACTCGCCCCCATTCTTCGAGATTTGGGATAATTCCAAATACCTGACTAAGTGCAGATGTTGTTGCGTCTTCACATCCTATAAAGCCGCCGTGCCGCTCTCGGGCTCTCGCTTCCCTTTCAAGTTGCAGGAAATTCAAACACTTTACATGACGGGTTTGGGTTTTTTTTTTTTTTTTTTTTTTGGATTATTATTGTTATGAGTTGATATTTTTTTAAGCTGATCTTTAGGATGAAAAAAAAATCGCAGTCGCCTAAAGTCCCCGGGAAATTGCTACTGTTGGGGGAAAACGAAACATTTCTTGAAAACAAGAAAATGGTGAGTTGTCAATTGCCTCTTCTGCTGCCAAACTCGCTCAGTTCCATCTCATTGATACTCGCTGGTTGCTCCTCACAGTTACAGTATCTGCTCACAGAAGGAGCGATCAGATCTGCTTAAGAGACGACACCGAGACGTTCCCCCCCTCCCCAAAAAGCCCTGTGTGTGTGAGTGTGCGAGCGTGGGTGAGCCGTGCGGCAGGACGGGGCCGGGCGGCGGGCAGCCCCGGCGGGGCGGGCGGGCGGGCTCGCCGCCGCGGCGGTGCGTGCCGCTAGATCCGCCCTAACATCTGTCCGTCTCACCATTGGCGCATCCATCAGTGTCACCCCGGCTGCACATTGCAACGACAACACATCAGACACTACACAGACCGGGATTCGGTACAAATAACCAACATACTAAACAACTTAACCGGGGAGGAGGGGACCAGCCGCAGCATAAGTATTTACAAACGTTAGACAGCCTCGGGAAGCAGGGCTCGGCTGCGGTTAATAGCTCGTTCATTCTCTCTCCCTCCTCCCCCTTTAAGTAGGAAATAGAAAACCTAAATAATTCACGCCCCCCATCCCCCCCCTCCGAAGGATGCTGCCGGCCGGGGGCAGGGACAGGGACCGGGACCGGGGCGCGCCCCGCGCTCAGCCCGGCTGCGCTCCCGGCTCCGCGGAGCGATGGCTGCGGCAGGACCGCACCGAGCGCGGAGCCGGCGAGAGGCCAGCCCCGGGCTGAGGTGCTGCCTGGCCGAGCCGGCCCGCTCTGCGCAACATGGAGGATTCCTCCGAGCTCTGGAGCGAGAGAGACTGAAACAAACTTTGGGATGCTCAGCCGTGAGCTTCGGCAGCCGAGAGCCCCGGGAGCTCTGGGCGCCTCTGTTCCTGCTCGCCGCACGGAGTGCGGGGAAGGTCACTCTGCCACCAGGCGCTGGTAGAGCGCTCTGAAAACTACAGCAAAATTAAAATGACACAGCGCGTGTAGTCACTGCAGTCCTGTAAAGGCTGTTCTGAAATGTGCGAGAGCCCTCTCCAAAGCCAGGGACGATCCCGATCTTCCTCAGCTGCTGGCTGCGGGGCATCGCGAGGAGCGAGCTGCAGCGACCAATCCCGAATTTTGGGGCGGTTGCGAGTTGCAAGAACTTTGTTCCTTCCACTTTCCTGTCTCTAAATCCGCTCATGTTTCGCTGCCTTTGTGGCACCCTGAGCCCGCCCGGGGGACGGATGTGAGCCCCTGCCCGCTGCCGGGCTTGGCCCGGCTGCCCGGCGAGGTGCGAGCCCCTGGGCCCAGCGCGGCTCCGCGGGCGCGCAGCCTCCTCCCGCGGGTGCGCTCGGCTGCACGCGTGCGTGGATTTGTGCGGGTGGTGGCATTTGTGTTTGAACAGGTTCCCAGACAGCGCTCTGCCTCCCGCAGAGCACAGCCTGCGTGGAGAATGCTGGCAGGTGGCACCTCAGCCGCTGAACGGTGTCAGCAGCACAAACAAACACGCGAGACCGTCCCCGGCCCTGCTGCGTGGGGAGCTTTGTGCGACCAGCAGCGCTTACCTGGCTCTGCAAAGGGCGGCCCACACGCGCCGGCAGCGGAGGGTGAGGGGCTCGATCCAGTGCGCCGAGCTGGGACTGGGAGGGAACGAAATAAGTGAAACTTTCCGTAAACAGTCATTGGAGGAACTTTCTCAGTTCACTTAGGAATAATAATTCTCGTGTGTGTGAGAGAGAGGAAGGTAGCAGATATTCGTGCACACAGACATGTGCGTTGCACTTCCACATTCACAACTCACATTGCCAAAACGCTCAGGAAGTTGTGGAATAATTTGGTTGTTAACTATGTACATTTTTTTAAGGAAGAAAAAAATCTATTGAGCCTTCTATCAGACGATTTACAGAGGGAAGTGCAGATGCTTTCATGTGCGTCGGCTTCTTTGGGGGTCATAGTCTATTCCAGAGAGACAGAACTCGTAATTTTATGAAGTGTAGCATTTCCAAACACAGCGCATCAAATCGATGGCTCTACAGACTCCATCCACATAGACTCAGCACACGAGGCTCAGCCCTAAGCTCGCTCTTCCCGGCAGTTTTAAAACAAGGCACCAATTATTTGTAAGTCACATAATTAGATAACCATCACTCCTGAACTTTCCATCAGCTAAGAATGTTTTATCTTTCCCAACCGGGCACTGCTTACTGCCCTTCTTTGGTGTATATTTTCACTGCTCATACCATTCCCCTCCGCCAAAACTCCAGCAATTGCCTGAGACACCTCTTTCGTCCCCCGGCCCGAGTGGAGAGAGGGGCTGAGCCGATGAAAGAGGGCTGGAATAAACTGCTGATTATGGGAACGGCCGAGGAGGATCAGTGAGGAAGTTTAGTAAACTTGGAACAGCTGCCTCTTAGAAGCCAGTGAGTTTTAGCCCAGCTTTAACCTTGTTCTCTCCCGAGCAGCGTGTTGATGTTAAGCCACTTGCTCACTGCAAACAAGGCAGGGAGCGGCGTGCGCCGAGGTGCCCGTGTGGCTGTTCTCACTCGCTGTTCGCACCGGCTCACTGCTCTGCGGGGGTCAGTCCCGGGGACCGAACGGCCCCGGCCTCTCTCCTCTCTCCCCAGCTCCGGCCCAGCTCGGCCGGCGCCTCCCCTTCGAGTGGGGCAGAGGAGCCGACGGGGACCTGCAGGTCCTCGCCAGCCGAGTGCCCCCGGACCCGCGGGAAGGGCCGGGCACCAGCGGGCCGGGGCCTTTGGAGCCGCCGGCTGCAGGGCAGCGCTGCCCGCGGCCCGGGAGCGGCTGTCGGGGGCGGCGGCGAGGGGGGCGAGCCCCGGCGGCCAGTGCGGGGCTGGGGGGCTTTCACCGGGCCCGGGCAGCCCCCGCCGGCACGGGCGGCCCGCGGGAGCCCCACGGAGGCACCGGCCGGCCCCGGGCGCGGAGGACGCGGCGGCCCTTGGCCGGTACCGCCCGCGCCGCTGCCCTCTGTGCCCGGGCACTGCCTTCCTCCTGGCCCGCGCCTCCCGGCGCCCATCGAAATGCGGGAAGTACTTCGGTTTCTCCCGGCGAAGAACAAAGAAGCAGCAGCTTTCATTAAGGCTGGACCAGATGAATACGGATCTGACAAGTTTGTTTAAAAACCCCACTACCCACGCCCGAAAACGATACTGCGCTTCTGCAAAATACAAAGTGTTGTCAATAACCATTATCGCAGCGATAATGATCTGAAAAGAGAACAAAGACATTTTGTAATATCTACATAACTTTATTAGAGCAAAATTATTTTAAAATGCCTGTGAATTCCCAAACCTCCTGAATACAAATGAATAAAAGTTTTTCTTCGGGCTAAAATCTTTGCTTGAATGTAAATTGTTTGGGTAAGTGAATTTGTACAGCAGCAAAGTTTGTTTGTCTTAGTCCAGTAGCTTTGCTTTAACGAACCAGATGTTTTGTCTGTAAATTGTCCAGAGGACTTTCACAGTTCTGACATGTAATAAGCCCCAGAAAATCAGAACTGGAATAGCTGCGTCCCTGCGATTAGGACCAGGCATGTCGGGAAGAGCGCGGGGAAAATAGGAAAGTGTAAGCGCGCTCGGTGTCCTCATATTTGGAAACCTCATTTTAAACTGTACGTAATCTTGTCCGAATCGATTCGCTTTTGCCCGGAGTTGACAACAATTCCCCACCCAACCCCAGATATCAGAAATACATCCCCCCAAGAAAATCCCCAGGCACAGCGGGGAGCGGTGTGGGCGGTAGATTTCGGCCGGGGAAGCCGCAGGGCGCTCAGGGACTGAGCGGGCCGGCCCGGTCCGGGTCCACCCCGGCGCGGCCCCCGCTGCCGGCGGTGCCCGGCGGGCGGAGCCGGTGCCCGGCCCCGCGGCGGGCTCTCCCTCCGTGCCCCGGCAGCGCCAGCTCCTCTCCCGCGGGGCCCCGCGGCTGTCGGAGCGCACCGCCCGCGGAGCCGCCGCCAACAAGTTCCCGGTTCCACCCGGGCACCGAGAGCGGCGGCCCGGCCGCGGCTCTGCGGGGCGATGCCGCTGCTGCCGCTGCCCGGAGAGCCGGGCCCCAGCGCGTCCCCGCCGCCAGTGGCCGGGGCTCTGCCTTCCCTCTCGGACGGAGAAGGGCTGAGCCCACCGAGCTGTCCCGGCTCCCGCTCGCCCCAGCCGGATCTCCCCCGGGCTGAGCCCCGCTCGGCCCGGTCAGCGGCCGCCCCGGCACTCGCCGCAGTCCCAGGGGCTGCGCCCTTTGGAGATGATGCTGATTTAAAATAAGATCTATCGGCGCGATTCAGTCCCGCTCAGCCATCACTTTTTCCCCTCCCTCAAAAGGACATGGGGTCCCTGAAGAAACAACCGGGCGCTGCTTTGAAAGAAATAAGCGATACCATTTCAGAGCTACTGCAGGGTAATGCATTCACTGGGGCAGTAGGAAAACCTTTTAAGAAAAATAGTTACAGACCCTGGAACTCCACCACATGTGACAACAAAGGCTGTTGTCTCAGTAGAAGGTCTTTAGCTAATTTTACCTACACAAAGTTTTACTGGCTGCAGGCTTTGGGAACGCCTTTGTGGAGCCTGGCACCGATCCTCAGGGCTGGCTAATTTGAAAGGCATTTGGAGGATCCCGGAGAAGTGGAAGGGATTCCCCGCTTGTTTCTCGCATCACCTGAAAGCTCACATCGCACAGATGACACGGTTGCTCCTCAGCTGACCGCCTATGACTCAACGCAATCAAGATTTTGTTGTGCTCATATACTCTTAAAAAAAAAAAAAGAAAAAATACTAGAAAGAGGAAGTGGATAAAACTTAGGTTCAAGAAAAATCCTAATTTTTTGTCACAGAAACTTCCTTCCCTGGCGGGCTTTTTAGTGTTGCCACACAGCACTTGCACATAGAAGTTTATGAGTACGAAGCTTCCCATCTGCCAGCAGCTCACCTTGACCCGGCGGCGGGCCCGCTCCGGGCCCCACTGACCGCCGGGGGAAGGGAAGCGCTGCAGCCGCCCCCGCCCGTCCCCAGGGTGCGGGCGGAGCTCGGCACCGCCGGGGGACGCGCACCGGGCCGGGCGCAGCGAGCGCGGCCGCAGCCCCGGGCCGCCTCCTCCTCTTCCTCCCCTCGGCCGCGGGGCCGTGCGGACCGCCGGGACACGGACACACGGACAGCCCCAGCGAGGCCGTCGGGCCGTAAATCCCGAAGCCCCGCGGGCCGCACTGAATTGCCCCGCACGGACAGCGCAGGGATGCGGCGCCCGGCATCCCTCCACCCTCAGCCGGGAAAAACTCATGGACACAACTGCGGTCCGCTGTGCGGGGGCAGGCCCCGGCCGCTCCGCCGCTGTCCCGCAGCCCGGGGCGGTGCCGGGCCCTTGTCCCCTCCCAGGTGGACCTTGTCCCCTCCCAGGTGGACCTTGGCGAGCAGCGGCCGCGGCCCCGCCGGGTGCGGGGGCAGCGCGGGGCCGGAGCCGCAGCGCTTTGCTCCCCAGCCGGGCACTGGGGTCTGCACCGCCCGGGTCAGGTGAAGCACGGAAACTAAGAAAATCTGACACCACCATTGATTCCCTCTCTTTGTTCTCCTCTGTACACAATGGAGAGAAAGGAATGCTACTTAAAAATTGCAATTAACCAGCTTTCTGTCACTGGGTATTTATTCCTATCAAATCTTTCTCCTTCGAAAAAGCACTTGTAATTGCAAAAGAAAACAGACGATTTAAGATACCTTGTATCCTTCTGTAATCAGAGTTGCTTAAATTATGACTGGATGTGCCTGAACAGTCATCTCATTTTCCCACTGATTTTGGTCAGGTCCAGAAAGAATGGCATTTTTTTTTCCTAATGTTTTAAAAGTATTAACTTCCTTTCAAACATTCTTTAACCTTTAATGTTTTGTAACTTGATGAAAAGGTCACTTTGTTCGGAGTGGATGCATCTGCTCTATAACTGTTCTAATATCAGGCAGAGCTCCATCCTAACACTACATTCTTTTATGAGGATTTTTTTCCCCTTAATATACTATTGTTAAGGTTACCATGAGTAATTGTTCTAAAGGCAAAGAGCTCCAGACCAAAGGATGCTCACACTTTATTTAATTTCACCAGCTTCAGATGTTTAGAGCTGTATTCAGCAGATGACATTAGCTGAGCTCTGAGAAGAATAACCTGAACTGTTTCACCTCTTCCCACTTGTGGGAGCCTGAGGGAGAACAGGAACAGAATAAATATCTGGATTTATAGACTGAGCTGCATGACAAAATAGCACAAAATACTGATTAATACTACTTTGGGCCAGCAGCAAGTTTGATCCAAGCATCTCAAAGTACCTTACAAAGGGCTGTGACAGCAGGCTGAGACACGGGTGGGGGAAGACCTAAGGGCAGAGTGGAGATCCAGAGACCACTGGACATCAGCCACCAAAAGTGATAGGGTGGTAAAGACATTGCTCATCTAATTACATTTTAGACTCCTGCTGGGAAGGAAACAGAAGCTTTTCAGCATGTGTAAATCAATATTTATCATTAGGAGCAATCATATTTTGAATCTGTAGATTTAGCCAGTTTTGGTATGGAGAACTTCTGCTTATTCCTGTGTAAAAGATTAGAAGATGAATGTGTTCATTGCCACCCACAGGCTGAGAATGCCCACCTGAGGGACAGCTTGTGGCCCCAGCTCTGTGGCCAAACCTCACTCACTCTCAGCACTGAACCTGCTTTGCTAGAGCAGTGGTGATACCTGGCTGCACAGCAGAGGTTGGAGCCAGAACCTTAAATTGATACAATTAATCCCACTAAAATACAAGAGGATTTTCTAATTCTTACAAAATTCAAATATCCAGAGAATATGTTTAATTAAAACTTGGCTATACTTTTTTTAAAAAGATTTTCTTAAAAAAACCAAGGAAATGGGCTAATTATATTGCTTAGTATTCTAATATGCACTTTTTTTTTTTTAATAACACACTTTTCTAGCCAGGCCAGTCCCTTGAGGACCAGTTCCTCATTTATAAGGAGGTCCCCAATGGGAGTTAAAAAGAGGCTATTTTATAAGAAGAAAATATATTCTGAAAGAGGAGCCATACAAAGCTAACCCTACATCACATATATCAGTATGGAGGCTGGAATGTGTATTCCAATGATGCAAATCTTCCCTTACAATAATTTGCTCGTTAGTGTTAGCAAAAGCCCAGATACTGATGGCTCTGTATTTGTTCTTCTATTTTTCATCGCACTAATGCTTTTAACTAAAATTATTTCTTAAAATTTGCTTTATTTAATGAATTTAAAGGTCAATCCTCTTCCTTTCCATATGCAAATCCTATTAATAGTAGAGGTTTGATATTAATGGGAGTTAATAGAGTAGATACCCCCTTCACACAAGAAACCCCACAAGAGAACAAATTAGCATCAAGATAATTTCAGTAAATTTGTTGCTTCTTTCTCCCCTTTGAGAAACCAAATATCAGGGCAACAGTACCTTGGGAACAGGAGTGACAGCCAGAGGAGGGATGAGATGTGAAGGGGCACACAGGGCCTCCCCAGCCTCCAAAGGCAGGGCTGCAGGGAAGGACACAGCCCCCAGCAGCTGGAGCCCATCACCACTGCTGCCTCCTCCTCCTCCTCAGCAGCCTCTCACATCCACAGAAGCCAGGCAGGACACAAGGTACCAACACCAAGAAACCCTTCCCCATCCTCCTAAAGAGGGAACAGGCCACTTGTGCTCCCTTCAGAGGCCAACAGCCTCCACCTGTGAGACCACAGCAGCCACTCAGGGAAAAACAGGCACTGCTGGAGCTGATGAGGGAGGAAGTGAAGTTCCTGCCTCTGCCACCCTGTTTGGTCAGTTTGGATTTAACTGTCTGGTCCCTGGCTTTCTATCCATAGTTGCTGTTGCAGGACTCAGTGAGGTTTAATAGTTTGTTGGTTTTTTTTTAAACTGCAGCTGTTGGTGTTAAAATAACAGCACTGATGTGCCTAAGGAGGAGGAGTTGGGGAAAGAGGAACAAACTCATTGCTTTCATCTGCAGTCCCTGTAGGAAAATGCTCCCAGTGCTAATGAGTGAGGAACAGCCCTGTCTAGCCTAACTTTTGTAAACTAAAACTATCTGCACTGTTTATCAAGCAGATGGCTCCAGATACCAAACAGCAAAGCATCAGCAGTCCAGACAGAGCAGCTTCTTCCTCATTAAGAAATAAAGAATACCTGGTGCAGCCCCTGGCCTGGCCAGCCCAAGCATGGCTCCTGCAGATCAGCCTCTTTTTAATTACAGCAGGCTGAAGTTATGGCATTGAAAGATGTGGAGAAAGGGATGACTCATGGTCTACAGAGTGGTGTTAATTTCCCTCTTATCAAAGGGCATTAACCCACTCCCTCTGGACACCAGGGAACTTTGCAAGGAAGCCCATCCTCACTGCAGCCTCCTTCCCAGTTGTCACTCCTGAGCTGGAAAAGTTTTCCCATGACCTTTCCTCAGTCTGCACCTAGTGACACTAGTGTACTACAGTCCTCAACAGTATCCCCTCCAAAACTCATAAGACCTCAGTTGTTTGACGGGAAACAATTTTTGTTTCCTTAAACTGAATTTATTTTTCCCACTGCTTACCCCAAAGAGAATTTTTTTTTTTTCTTAATCCCTGAACCTGGAAGCTGTTTTTATCCCTTTAAAAAGGTTGTGTGTAAGAACTACAAATAGTTCCTGGGAGCTGTGGACAGAGTCCTGCATGCTCTTGCTCCATCCAACCTCTGAGGGAGTTAGCAAGGACCAGAGTGCTGTGGCCCTAAACCACACAGAGCTGCTGCTTCCATGGCTGATAGGTTGAACAAATAATTTTTGCTCTTCTTGGCTCTTGGGATGTTGGAAAGTCCCTGTGAAAGAGGGGCTGTGGGCAGTGACAGCCCTTGTGACACACACCCAGCCTCCATCTCTCAGAGACAGTGTTTCTGGCTCTTTGCAGACTAAAGCACAAAGTCTCACACCAGGGCTTACAGTAAGGTCACCTTTGCTTTCAGGGCCTTGATGTGGCCACAGATTTGCCAAGGCAAGGGCTGGAGGGTAGGAAGCACACTGAGATAAAAGGCATCACGTTTCTGAGGAAGCCAGGTGCCTGTCCACAGAGCTGAGGCTGGATTTTAGCTGAGACCCACTCACAGCTCCCTTGGCAAATAGGAGAGCACAGAACTGGGTGTTTGAAGTGTATGACAAAATAAGACTGCCTGTGTTTTGGGGAGATGAACACTGATTTGTAGCAACAAACATTCTGTTTCCAGCCAAACAGCAGAATTCTGTAATTGTCCACGTAAGTCACAGGCTGGGAGGGTTTGCATTTTTACAAACCATTAGGTATAAATTACTTCCACAAACGGGAGCCTGGACTCAACAGAGCAACACAGTTGTCTGTTATAGCAAATCTGGCATTCCCAGCTTCAAATCTGCTACAGGCATTCTGGATTTTAATTAATATATTGTTTCATATGTATGAGTATTTCATGGTGGGTTTTTTTTTTGTTGTTTGTTTTCACACACTGCATTTTTAGCCTAAACAAAGTGTGTTCCCTGCATTGTTCTCCAAGCAATTGAATAAATATCACCGAGTCTATAGATCTGCCCTCCTTTCCAGTGAGCAGCACAGCAGTCATGCTTCACAGGAAAGGGATAACATCCTCCAGTGCAGCTGATAAGAGCAACAATTTACAAAGCCAGAGATCCGTTCTGCAGTGAAAGCTTTATTACCATGACTCGGTGTTACATCTACAGCACATAAGGGTTAATCATTGCAGCAGTTTGCAGCTGGTTTGTGCTCCCGGGGGAGCCATAGCAATAGACTGCTGGTGTAAGACAAGGTCAGCTCCCTCTCCTGGGGTCAGCAGGCCACCAGATAACACAGCTCCCAAACTTCTGCTCCAGGCAGGCACAGGTGCCAAACCCATTCTGTGGTCTGTTGTAGAGCACTTCTTGTGGTTTTTGCTCTCCTCAGTAAAAACACATTCCCAGCTCAGTGGTACATAATTGGAGGGTGAGTTCTCAGAGCTACCCATCAGCAAGGGCTTTCTGTGGCAGCCCTGGGTTCGGGAGTTTGCTGAGTGCATGTAACATTTCATGGGAGATTTGTTCTTAGTGGGCTGAGGAAAGAGAGCAGTCAGAGCTGAGTTTAAGGGCCAAATCCCACATAATTCCTTCAGTCTCATGGTATGCAATGCTCACGCGAGTGAAGTGGGCAGAATTGGGCTGTAACCTTCTATTAATATTTATCCTCTACTGCTAGAAGACACAACAATAATCAAATAAGAAAAAGTTTAATCCTCAAATGCAGCTTTAATCTTCAAATTGGTTAGCTTATCAGAGGGGTAATATTTATTTTCAAAGACAGGCTGCTCGGAATGATCAGCTGAAATAGAAACCTATAAGTGAAAGGATGTAAGTTTATTGGGCAGTGTTGTCTATATTTATAGTTTCTGCTCAACCCATATTTCTGGTTTTATATGCATGTGTCAAAAATTAATATATGGCAAACTTCACCAACAGTTTTAAGAGATCCTAAAATATAATAAAATCAATAAATGATGTTCTGGCATAAATGTTTCTGTAGCTGAGGGTGGTCAGGTTCAAAGGGCAGCATCTGACCATTTCTCTTTCCCACCCTGCTGCAGAGTAAGACCCTCCCCTCAACTTCAAATCACTGGGGAGAGGGTAATTTAAGCTATACTTGATGTACCCTATACATCACTGTCTTCAGGACCAGGTTTAAAATTAAACTCTGATGTACAAAGTTAAACAAAAATGAGATAAAAATTGGCAGGGGTTGAAGAGGGTCAAAGTAGTCAAAACACAAGGTAGACTATTGCTTCTTTTGATTTATGTTATTCTGTGCACTAAAAAAATAAAATTATGGCTCTTGTGGAGACTTTTTTCATTGAGAATAACACATTTCTAATTTGTTTTCTATAGACTTGCAAGCATTTGCTCTGGAGTTGGAAGCATTTATTTATTTATTTATTTATTTATTTATTTATTTATTTATTTATTTATTTATTTATTTATTTTGGCAGGGGCAGAGTATCCCCAACTGTTGGCAGAATATTTAAATTAGCACTAGATGGAATTTTTGTCACTCCCCAGCAAGTGCAGGAGAAGAGTATTTCACCTTCCATTAGAGGTTATCTTACAATGCACACATCTTGTGTTTATTTAGAGTTTTGAATTCAGGCACCTTTTCTGAGCCACAGTTAGGTTTGGTAGCAGAAAGAAAGAGTTCAGGGAATGTTTCCTTTTGCAAGTTTTACATGCACATAATGCAGTTACCTTCTAGAATTTCAGTTCAGGAAAGATGCCAAACAGCAGAGTCTTTTGAAACCAATTCAACAAAATCCTTGCAGGAAGTGAATTTTTTATGATGTAGTCAACTTTTCCACATATTGCCATTTACATGGTTAGTGCGTGGACTGCAGGCAAAATCATTTGGAATTGTAATCTTTATTTTCTATAATATGATAATGAAATCAACAACTATCCACTAGAATCAAATTAATTTCTCTCTGTTACTCCAGTGGGAGGAATAAAAGGGCTCTACTGGCTAAACTGCCAGGCTAATGGGAAAATCAAAATAAAATCAGATCTTTGGATTGCTGGCAAATAAAAAATTGCTTATTTTAAACATGATGGTGAACATATACAGATCTTGAAATCTTTTAAAATCTGCTGAAGCAAGCTTTTCCCAAAGGTTTTTAAGTTTCCTCCATGAAACTCCTATTGAAGAGTGGGCATGTTCTTAGGCTGTACCAGGGCATGAGACAGTGAAAGCCTCAAAACTCTGAAAATGTCTGAACTTGTTTACAAATCTAACAGGAGAAAAACTTACACTGTCCAGACAACTAAAAAACAATTTTTCTCTAGCACTGTTTGTCAGTGATACTGACAATGATAATCCTTTTTTGTTAATCTAGTGAAGATCTGATTCAATACTCAGATTTTAGTCTTTCCCCCGGAATTCCAAGTGATACACTGTGTAAAATGCACTTTTTATGTGTCATGGTACAGGACTGACCTGCCTATATGCCATGAGTATACATTGGCTAGCATTTATGCACTAAGTGAATAAATGCAATCCTTCACAAACCCCTGGCTGGAAAGCTGAAGTGCAGCAGCATACAAACTGCAGGTTGTTTAAACAGATACAGCCAGCAAAGCAAAGATCAAATGTTAGAATGAGTCTGCCATTTGTGATCTATTGTGCCAAGCCCTCTGTATCTAACACCTGGGCAATATTTTTTGTACCACTAATTAAATCCTTCTCAAAGATATGTTTTTAAAAAAAAAAAAACAAAACAAAACAAACCCTTTTGGGGTCATATAGAAGACCACTCATGCATTCTGCAACTCTAGCAGACCACATGTAGCAAAAAGCAGAGCTGAGAGCTTGTTGGTTAGAAAATTATAATCCAAAGTTCTCCTACATCCCGTACACTTTGGGAATCAGGAGAACAATGGATTGAGGAGATGATCACAAAGGTTACAAGGAATTGCTGCAGTATTCACAAAATCTGTAAATGCTGTGAAAGATGCAGGATCTTGCAGCCAAGGCTCAGAATGAACACAGGAGCCATTCTGAGGCTGGGAGCTGCTCAGAAATTAGGGAAAAAGCAAAAAGACATGAAAAGTCCAAAAAGCAAGACTGTCAGCTGTTAGAAATACCCATAGCCTACTAAAACCACGTGCTCAGCATGAGTGAAATGTCTTCCTGATGTATCCATGCAGCAATCAGGCTCCTGTTCCCCAGGACAGGGCCATGGCACAGAAAATGAACTGACTGATTCCTTCTTGCACTGGGCATCTGACTGGGGTAACTGGTCAGTTTATGGATGTGGCTCTGAGTGTGTCACTGACACAGCCCTCCAGGACTGCCCTGCCGAGGCTGTCTGAGGGTGCCTGCCCAGGGAGGGTCTCATTCAGAGCTCACCAAACTCAGATTTCCACTGGCTGGGTTCTGGATCAGGCCTTTTCCATCCACCTGCCTGGAGGGGGATTTTCCATCCCTGGGCAGCTGGGAGATGCAGCTTTCCACAGTGTCTTATTCCATCCTTTTTAGTGCATTGCATTCTTCTGGAGGGAAATCTACCCACTGACATGTACAGATTCTCTGCCCTGCTTATTGATGACATTTCTGCACTCCCTGTGTTTACCAAGGAAAGCAATCATGCCTTAACTTCCCTCTGTGTGGGCTCAGATTTGCATTCTTTTGCTCAGGCACTTGCAGAGGTACCGTGCTCCGAGCAGTGATAAAGAACCCAGTCTATAATTTAATAACCCTCCTCTGACTAATTAGCATTCACTCAATGAACAAAGGCTTTTCAGAGGTCCAGTCAAAGGCCTAAGCACCATTTAAGTCTAGCTTATTCCTCAAGGCACCTCTGAACTGAATTGGGCCCCGTTTTATTAAATTACAATAGAAAGACTGCCATGTCAAGTGCGCTGCTGCTGGGAGCCCCAACCTCCCAGGACCTCACAGGGATAAGTAATCATCACTTATGCTAATAGCACATTTGACTTGGTGGGATGACACATGAGGATGGACTGCTTACTTGACTAAGATTAGTAAGAACAGGCATGTTACACAGAACAAATGACTCCTAAACACCCAGCTGCAGTGAAGTGCTGGCTCCCATCAGTGAGTGTTGTGAGGGTGAATGAAGGGCAGGATATGATCTCCAGAAACCTCCTTGGATGCTATTATTGAATTGGTGACAGTTTTGCAGATTTCTACCCCACAATAAACCCCAGCTTTGCCTCCTCAGTGACATGCTTCTCTCCACTGCTTTCCTGCTCTGCCTTTCTATTCTTTTGCTGTACTACAACAATCCTTCAAAATGATTTTTTTAAAAACTATTTCTTCTTTAGTGTTTGAAAATTAATTTTGCATGTTTGAAAGGCATCTAAGTAACAGCCACAAACCCTGCTATTTACCTGAGCAGATTACTTGGTAGCCTCTCTCCACTGCCCTGCCAAGGTTCCTCCCCTCTGCTCTGCTGGGATCAGCACAGTCTCTATGCTCATTTAGTCTTTGGCTTCTCCCTTCTAAGCTGACAATAGGGGCATCATAGATGGTACACCATTCCAGTGATTTTGTCTGATAAAATGCCCAGCCTTTAGGCCTCTGTTTAACACAATTTTGTTCCATACAGGTCACAGAAAAAATCAGATTTTGGCCCGTATGATCTATAATGCCTTTGAACCAGCACTCCAGGAAGGGAAAAATCCTCATGTCTAACCAGACTCTGTTTCACTTAATTGTTTTTGATTTTGTCATGGTCCGGGGTTTTTTTCCTCCTATTTTGCTTCCACTAATTTAAAAAGTATTTTGCTGCTGTCTCTGCTTTTTCTATTCTGACCAGAATTTTTTAAATTCTTCTTTTTTTAAATCACTGCCTCAAGAAACCCTTTCTGAGAGTAATGTAGTAGTGACCACTGATGACTGGCTTCCAGGGATTTTATGAAGCCAAGGTTAATTTGTTCCTGAGAGCTGGAAAAACCATGAATGGCAAAACATATTTCTAGTACATGCATAATAACTGGTATAAATATTGTATCCAACACCAAAATCCCAAACATACAACCTGCTTACCAAGGGACCCTTAAATCTAGTTTTGTTTCACTATAATGCAGAGTTCTGTATAAAAGCCACAAAGCCCATAAGTATTATATCATTAGTAGTATTCTTAAGTGGGTGTTTTCCTGTTTCTTGGGGGCTTGTAGCTCAGCTGTAATGACTGTTCCATGTGTGTGTATGTGCCTGGGTGTTTTGCCAATCACATCAGTGAAACAAAAGTGCCCTAATTTCTACAACTTTGCTTGCATTGCACTGCAAAGCACTAAAAGCAGAAAGAGTTTCCTGAAGAACTCCTCCATAGCAGGCCCTTGAACAAGATGACTGTTTCTAATAAGCAACAGCTGTCGTTGTGGTTTTACTAGTCAAATGATTCATGTCTTTTGCTCAGAAATGATAAGTGGAACAAATGTTTACTTAGATATGTAACAGAGGAACAATTGAAAAATACTAGACTGTCAAATAGAAATATTTTCCTGTTATCTGATCCTTGACAATTAGTCTGAACTGGTATTTAGTCAGAAGGCAGTGCTGCAGTGGCACAGTGGGGATGGTGAGGAGTTCAGCTCAGGAGCTGGGTCCCTGAGCTCAGCAGGGCAGTGACAACCACCAGCCCAGCAGATCTGAGGGGAGCACAAGCACTTTTGTACACACTGCTACACCCACACCCCCTTTCCTGGCAGGCTCCCCTCCTATATTTAGTCATCTTTGAAAGGGAGATGGTGAACTTACATTTCCTCTCCTTTCTGCTGTCTCCAGGGAACACCAAAGGGCTGCTCTGCTGCTTTGGTCATGAGTGAATATCCTGGGCTGGTTACAGCTTGCCTGGGATCTTGCAGGGTGTTCTGGCAGCAGCAGAGGGAAAGTATTCTAATGCTGGAGATTCCAGGCTCAGTTCAAGGACAAAAAGATCGCATTCCCCTTCACTTGTTGGGAAGGAGAGTCTACGAGAGCCTTGATGTATCTCTGCTGAGCCTGGAAGCTGCTGCAGTCAGAGAGATTTGACACCCCTGTGGCATCACAGGGCTCAAGGTACATTTTTTTTAAATGCTAGAGGAAGCAGTGGCAAACTAACTCTTATGAGCCAATGAAGGCAGCACCAAAAAGTGGTGTCAGCTGCACCTCCCTTCAGTGCTTTGGAGGGGGGTCTGGGAGACAAAGAGGGATGGAGAAGGCCAAGGGAGCCTCGGGATGCTGAGTGTGCAAATGAAACCAGTGTACATCTATAACTTACTTGAACTTCTATGGATGCTTGCCAGTATATTAGGGTTTAAATCCACCTTTAATTTGGATAGTTTCTGGACTTTGCTGCTTTTTCAGAACTCTCCACTATCACTGTATGACACTGCTCTGCCTTGTACAGAAAGACTGTCAGAGCTTCACTTTCCCATCTGTAAAATGGGGGCAATATTTCCTTTCTCCCAGCCTTTATTCAGCTTACAAGGCTCCTGTGACCAGAATTCTTTTATTGCTTGTTTCTGTATTGTCTCATACAACAAAACTCTGATCTCAGTTGAAGTCTGCAAGTATCACAGAAATATAAATAGATAATAATAAAGAGATGATTTTGACACAAGAATGGAATTTTATATTCTGGAGAGTGAAATAAAATATGTACTAAAGTCTACTAAAGTGTAACCATGAGATCAAATGATAAAATTCTTCTGGCAACAAAGAGTTGACACAAATTTGTGAGATTAAACTGAACCAACTCAACGGAGGCTTGTTCTGGTGGTTTATTCATATAAAGCATATGAAAAAAGCAAGTGAGATGATCAAATTACCCTCACAGCATGGATTTTGACATGGATGTAGACTAACTGAGTCACTGGAGGACTGAGCAGGTGCGTGGTTCTAATTATACCCTCAGTCTTGTGAGGAAGGAGCAAACTTCCCGGTTGCTTCCCTGGTGGAGATAAGGTGTTATCAGCCATCAGCAAATGAGAGGGGAGAACAAGGACAAGGCACCTGATGGGAGAAAGAGGAGGAAAGGAGGAGGAGAAGGGAGCAGATTCATAATGCTACTCATCTTTTAAAAATGTACACACACACGGACTCTGAGCCATTTGGACGCCACTTCTCGTACTCGTTTCTGGTGCCTCTGAGTAACCCTTCCTTATGGTGAGCCACACAAAATTCATTTTTAACATTTTCTCTTTTCTGGGCTCAGAGTGAGATATCTGGCTAAATATAATGATTTATTTGTTTATTAATTAATCAACAGGCTTGCTAGGAGTTACAATCCAAACTGTCCCCACACACAGGTTTTTATCACCATACACTGTGCCTCTAGGGAAATACACATCTTTTTTCCAGGAGTATAAATGGACATTTCTATAAATTGTAACTACTTGGGTGCATGTAATATGCAATATTATTCATCTTTGTATTCCAGGTGAATCCAGACTAGACTACCAGCCTCTAGGGGAGTCTGCTTCATATAATTATCAGTATTCAAAGAATGATTGTAGATGTTGTAGCTTAACAGCAGGTGAATGGTCCTTATCTGAATATTAAATAAAGTGCAACTGGATTTCTGGGTTATCTCTGGCTAAATGTTTGTAAAGTCATTAGTGAAAGCATGCAGCTATAATCCCCACCACTCTTCTTACAAAGGATTTCCACTTTTATTTTTAATTCCTTTACAGGGTGACTTGTTCATCTCCCCTTCCTATACACACAGTCTTGTCCCTTGGTTGAACTACCAGAAACATCAAGGAAGCTGCCTTGTAAGTAGTACCTACACTTTTAATTTTTTTTATTCCTAAACAACAAAAGAAACCAAGAGAAGAGGGACAAAGAGAAAGATTTACTATTTCCTCTAAGGACTATCAGAGCTCTGGGTGTTGGGAAAAAGCTCTGCAGTAAACTGCTCCTTTGTCCTCCCAAGTTCTGGGAACTTTAGCTCTAAATTCAGTTTCCTTATTGCATGATCTAAGAGAAGCTTTATGTATTTATTTAGTAAAACCCTTTCCTTATTGTTCTAAAATGGGGGATTTCATATACTTGAAACTGTTTTAGGAGATTGATAGTGGTTGTTATATGAATATGGTAGATAGTAGTCATGAGAAAATTAATAGAACAAAGAAAAAGAACAAACCCACCCCCTGCTGAGCAGAAGGGAGAGACCAGACTCAGCATAGGAAAATTACTGGAGATAAAGGAAGAGGAATCACCATGGGACCATACAACACAAGGGTTTTGAGGCACAACTCCTGTTTCAGTCCCCAGATGTGAAGAGCACAGTGGTGTTACATTTTGAAGAGCCATTTTCAAGACAGACATATTCTACATCAATTAGCTGGGCCAGCACTCCCCCCACATCCTTTGCCAGGCACCACAAAATCTTTGCACCCACCTCAGCCTGGGCCATCAGTGGCAAAGCTGCTTCTAACAATAACTGCAAATATTTTAATTGAATAAAGGAATAATAGAACATTAAATATGATGTGGCTGAATATTAAAAACCAAACACAACCCCTCCAAAATGGAGCCACCACTCCAGCAAGCTGTACACTATTTATTTGTACATGGACTCCCATTTATTTCGAGCTGCAACACATGCTGAGTTTTTGGCCCTGGCATAGCCAACCCTCTTGAATTTCCAAGCATTAAACCCCTCACTGCTGCTGTTTCAGGCTTCTGCAGGCTCAGGCAGATGTTTCTACACCCAGCTGCAAGGCTTTCTGTTCATCTTTGCAGAAACATTTTTTCTTCAAAAAGGGAGGAAGGAAGAGCACTGAGCACGATTTTGTGCTTTGCTCTGAATTGTCCAAGCAGCCACACAGCCTCAGGGATGGCAGAATGCAGGGGACTCTGCTTCTCCATGCCAAAGTCCTGTTTCCTTCCACCAGGTTCACATGGATTTGGATTTGGCAAGAAAGGGCAAGAGTTTTTTCTAGCAGTCAGCTCGTCTGTGAATTTTTTACTTAAAACTCGGTAAGAATGTAAAGCTGATGAACTTTGGAAGTGAGCTGATTCACACTCTTCCATCAAGAGATGGCTGTCCTGAAGCTCTCTAGCTTCTCCAGCTTTGTTCCTTGGGACACCTTCAGTGGATGTTGCTGAGGACTCATTCTGTACCTATGTTACTTGTGCCAGCAATTGAGGAAACAGCCTGGATGGGGGAAGTGCTTTCAGTCCCACATTCCTCACTATATTCCTATGGAGTGAACTGCACAACACTCAAGTGTCAGCTCCCTTACTCCTGTTTTTGTGGTGTCAGAAAGAGAAAAAAAAATGAAACTAAGTTTTTCGGTTGTGCTTTCAGTGGAGATGATCTTTTAAAGGCAAAGGCTCTGCACATTCAGGCAGGACCTTTAGGTGCCATTTCAGAGCTCCCTCCTCTAGGACCAGAAGTACTTTATTTGGATTGGAACAAACTACAGAAGTTAGCAACTGTTTTCTATTTGGCATTTTTATAAGTATTAAAAACCCCAAAACTCCCAGCTAACACGCCCACCTCCCCTCTCCCCCTTCACAAAGCAATTTAAAAGGTTCAGCCAGAACTTTTCTGCATAGTTCAAAACCCAAATTTTCATTCTTACTCAAGTGTGAGTCACCTGCAGTCACTGGCATTAGTTCCGAATTAACCTTAAAACCACCCATTTTCTAATGACACTTTTTAGCAATACCTGAAGTCATGTTATTTGCATTTGCTATTATTTTTCTAATCTCTTGAAGCACTTAAACACCTATTTATTTAAAAGTAACCCTTTAAGAAGCCATTTGCACCTAGAAGTCAATGGCCAAATCCAAATCCATGTGAACCTGGTGGAAATTCTGACACTTCTTTCAATGGTGAAATCTTAATTTGGTGGAATTTACAGTGAAGAGGAAGATGATTTGCTTAGGGAGTGATGAGGGCTGGCTTTGTCCCTGTCATCAACCACATGCTGGCTGATTTAAGAGTGAAATTTGGATCTGCTCACAGAGGCAATCAATCATTGGACTGGATGCCCTTGTTCAGCCAGACTAAGCAGTGAGACAAACACAGGGATGTGATGGGAGATCAAAAACCAGTGAGTTTTAGACAACCTGAGCATCTCTCATGTTTCTGTATCATGTCCTGAGAAAACTTAAAGCATTGAGTTTATCCAGCAAATGGCTCTTCTGTAGCTGATTGACTGAGGTTGGACCTTGTGGGCTTTTCCCATAACTTCCACCACTTTCAGGGCCAGTATTTGCATGCAGGAGAGCTGCACAGAACAGCCAGAATGCCTGCTGGCTGTAATCTGAGGGTGGCAGAGACGCTTCCCATCACAGAGACAGACTCTTCACCATTGCCTCAGCAGGTGCTGCCAGGTCTCCTGAGCAGATCTGTGATTTGGCAGAGTGTTTAAATATGCACAGACTAGAACACCCCCAGCAAGGCAGGCCTGCCTTCGAGCGCTGTGGTAAACACTGCAGTACATATTTTGCAATTGCACAATATTTACATTAGGAATGTGGTTGTTTCCAAGTCTACAGCACACAGTCATCTGTCAGAGTCTGGTGGGAGCAGCTGGTGAAGGTAGAACCTGTGCCCTGGGCTCCCCTTGGGCTGAGGTGCCCATGGGCAGGGCTCTGCTGCTTCTCTGCCTCTGGCTGGGGTGGAGGCTGGGACAGGGATGCAGGGAGGGTGGAATGACACATTCCACAGAGCCATTCCATTCCAGCCCCACAGAGCCACAGTCAGTCCCTACAAACTGCAGCAACTCCACAGGGCAGGGGCTGAGCCCTGGCCCAAGCCCTGGGTGCTCCCTGCACTGGCACCCAGGTGCTCAGAGCCCTCAGCCCTCCAGGCGAGGCAGGGGGGGCCCAGAGCAGGTAAATCACTGCTAGCCAGAGAAACATTCCTTTGCAGGAGAGGGTGTGAGTTATGCAAATATCTGCTCTATAAATCTCATATGTGGCTTTGAAGAAAAACAAAAACGCCACTTAAAAATTTGTTCCAAATTTGGCCACAGTATGGTTTTGTTAGTTCAAAGAAATGAAGCTAACTTTATTGTTATTTGTGTTTGGATCAAAGAAAACTATGAAAATAAACATTAGACAGAATGATAATCAACACTGGAAAAGAAATGTTTACTAAAGATTTTCTTCTGTGTTCTCTTACCAGCATTAATAATATTTTCTTTTTCTAAAGTTTTCTTGCTTCCTTCAAAGAGATTGATTTCAGCAGAAAGAACAAACATATGCAAATAAACTGAATGATGTTATACCCCCTGCCCCTATCCCCCCAAACTGCATCAGATAATTCCATATTGTTAGTCTGCATTACATTTTTATCAGTTTTTTGTCTTAATCAGATATGAAGCTCTTGCAGTACATCTCTAGAACTGGGCTGTGACCCTGATGTGACTCTACAGCACAGAAGCAGCCCTAACCCTGCTGTAATCTAATAGTTCAAATTTAACAGATTTGTTTTTTCAGGGGAAATAATGGCTTCCTGTCACAAAACAGAGACACAGATTACATATCTGATAAATGGCTTTGGCATGATTTTTTCATGTAACACACAATTAACAGTGCCTCCCATAAGACTCATGCTCTAAGGATTTGGTGGAAGCATGAATAAGATCATTACTATGCCTTTTCTTAGAAAAAAACACTCCCCATTTTTGCTGGTGCTTTAAAAACAAATATTACTTTGTTTAGAAAGAGATCACCTATACTTTGCAGCATTAATTTAGCCTCAAAACACTATACTGAAATTATTGCCACTGAGTGCTGATGTATTTTTTTTCATGAGGCATATAATTATAATTGATAACCCAAAATGGAAATGGGATCATTTTGATTTTATAAGCTACCACCCATACAGGTACTGAAAACTTCCACATTATAGCTATAATTGTTTTTTGTCATGCCATAATCCCCTAAACATTATCAACTAATTAATAGCTGAACAATACATTAGGAGTTCTATGGATAGAATTGGATATTTTGAAGGAGTTCTGCGGTTTGGCTTTGAAGGCACAGCTCAGAACTGCTTCTGCTGCCTTCACTGCTTATCTTATCTGATCTTATCTTCAGGCCACCCAACCACCAGGCTCACCCTGTGAGCTGCAAACTCCCAGCACTTACAATGAGGTAATCATCACCTTGTAGTGGAGTGGTGTGAATGCTGGTCAGATGGCCTGTATTTTATTAACAGAAATAGGGTCACAAGTCAAATACATGCTTGGGGTCAGTGAGCAAATACAAAAGAAGATTAGAGGAACAAAAAAATGTGACTGGAGGGGTAAAAATCCCACTGGGGGTTAATCGAGCAGAAATGTATCAAAGAATGTAAGCTACCCTTTCTTTTGTTATTCATCATATGGGACATAGCTCCTGTGTCCTGCTGATTCCAGGCAGAGAGGGCATCATCTCCAGAGTGCTGTCCTTTAATGAGCTCTTTGGACACAGGCACTGCCAATTATCCCTCTGCTCTATTACTACTGCTACCACTCCTAAAACAATAACAAAAATAAGAATTAAAACCACTTAGCATGAATATAGAGATCAAAAGATTTGCTTCACCAAATACTGCACTATCCAATGACTGCCCAGCAAAACTAAAATAGTGCCACTGCTCTAGGAACCTCTTCTGCCTCCAGAATGAAAAGACTGGACCAAGAACTGTCTCCATCAATACACTGACTTAGCTCCAGCTTGCAATGTAAATGAATTAATAAAAGTATTTCTGAAGAGATGGTACTGCATTGGCACAGTTTTAGTTTTTCTAAGAAAGACTGTCTTTTTGAGTGATGTAATCACAAAAAAGGAGCCAGCAGCCTGATCAGCACAGTAAGTACAGGACTTGGTAAGGCCCAAAAGGCAGCAGTCAAAAAAAATCATGGGGTACTTACCAAGCAGCAGCTGATTTTCTCTTCTGATACATGTTCATCGCTCTTTCTGTGACAAGAAGCAGAAATTCTGTCTTATTTGAACTACACACATTTGTCTAATTCTTTAAAATCCCAGCAGTAGAAAGATTCCCTTTTCATCAATTTCCATTTATTATGCTTGTAGCTACATATTGTAATATGAATTCTTTTATCCATGTATACTGCACATCTATAGATTTTATGTTTTCACACATCACATGAAAAGCATATTTCAAAGCTATTGCATTATCCTGTGCCAGAAGAATATTGCTGTGGGAATGCAGACACATTACCAAAAGTGCAGTATAAAACAAGGAAGTGAGAGTCAGGAAGGAAGGAATCCTTAGCTCTATGGCTGTGAGCCTCTGACTTATCATGCAATGTTCATCAAGTCTCTTAATTTTATTTTGGCATACTTTATATGTAAAAGAAGCAATATGTCCTTCTGCAAGGCTGAAATAAATGTTAACTGGTTCAATCATGCCCTTTGAGAGCAAAATTGGAATTTCTGTCATCAACACCAAGATGAGCCAAATCAGGCTCAGAGACTGTGCATCTTTATGTGCCAAAGAATAACACCACACAGATGAAAATTGCATGGCTAGACACAAACTGTGGTAGACGACTGAAGGATTCATGTGAAATAAAATGCAGTAAATTTAAGTTTTCCTTGCACTGAAATTGAAGCATTCCTTCATTACCTCCCCAGCTATCTGTATAGATGCTTTCCCCTACCATTTATTTTCACTCGTTGTATCCCTCCTTCTGGAATATATGCATTTCATCCTGCATCTTTTAGCAAAGTCTGCATTTAACTTATATATTGTCCCTTAAGTTTAAAACTAATTTTGTGTTTAAGTGCTTTGCAGGATTGAACCTTTCTGGGGCCACATGCAGGGTTTTTCTCCTCCTGGGATGATGAGAGCTGTGGCAGTGTGTGCACACTGTGTCAGACCTGAGATCAGCTGCCAAGCGTGGACACCCACAGAAGGATTTTCTTTACAGAACTATCTTAAAAATGGAAATGTCTGTCTCCTCCAGCTATGCTGGCAGACAGTGTTTACCCAAAGATCCAGATACACAAGACCTTGTTATCAACTGCAGCTTTTACACAACTTTCAAGTAAGTTAGTGGGTTGGAAATCACACATTTGAGAAATATTTTCTGAAGGATGTGATCATATTTGCTGCCCTTGAAAGTGTTTAATGTTGCATGTTCATTACATATTTTCGTGTTACTTAATTTAAAAGGTTTTTAAAAAAATACAAATTGCCACAGAGTGGATTTATAGATGCTTAGAAAGTAACAAGAGATATTTGATACACAAAAAAGAAAAACTCATATAGCTTCACTGACATGCAATTAATAGATTTCTAAAAAGCCACTAGCAAAGAGTCTTCCCAAGGTTTACATTTCAGTGGTTTGAGTACTTCCTTTGGAATACTGTCCACTGAAACACAACATTCTGAAGCCTTTCTTCTAACTTGATGCAGAAGCACTACTGAGAAGAGTTAGCTTTTTAATGATTTGGTCAAAATATTTTAAGAAATATCACTTGACAAGCTATAACTAATTAATTTGCACCTGTGTTATGTGGAGGAGACACACTATCCACTTTGGGCAGCAGTGCTGAGATGTCCTGAGGTTTGCATAATGCCAGCAAGCTGGATTACTACTTAAAGGCTTGTGAATAAGAATTTTACTGCAGTCACAACATATACATTGGGCTCTTCTAGTAAATTGATCACTCAAATAAAAAGAAAGGAATGTTTTTGATCTGCAGTGAAGATGAGCAAAAAGTAAGCCTGCTCATCTTAACTCTGCATTAGGGAAAAAATGAACTTTGATCTATCATATTGCAGAGCTGCTTGTATTTCAATGGCAATTTATCAATTTTTAATAGTCAAAGCTCCCAAGTAGTAAAAGCTTCTTAGACTTCCTAATCTAATAGCCATTATTTAAACTTTTTGTTCTGTATGATTTACTGTTTGGAAGCAAGAAAGCAACATCATTTCTCAAGGATCCTTTCTTTTATACCAGCTGACGGAGTCCAACCCTACTAAATTTGTGTAGAACAAGTGCAAAACCCCACTTTCATATATCTGAACCTTTCTTAGCAAATCTAACAGACAGCAGAGTGCATCAGAAGCAGGCCTGAGCTCAGGTGGGGATGCAGCAGCAGCAGCCCCAGAGGAGCCTTCCTCCCGCAGGGATGGGCAGGGTCGGTGCCACCCCTGCCCTGCTGGCAGTGCCCAGCCCAGCCGGGGCTCCCAGCCCCTGCAGGCAGCAATTAGGGAGCTCTGGATGTGCAATTTGTCTGTGTGGGGATGGAACAGCTCCCTCTGCTTCCTCCCCCAGCACCAGAAGGGTGGGAGAGCCTCTCCCAGGGTATGGATCCAGCTCCGCAGTAAGTCCCAGTTTTCCTGGGAAAGGTGTGCCCTGTATCCCTAAGACAGTGGAGAGTGAGGACACTCAGCCTATCACACAGGTGAATCTAAAATAAGCTTAGGACTGTCTTGTTTTATAAAGGTTACCTCAGCAAGTCCAAAGCACAAAGAGAAGCATTTAAGACTGCAGATTTAAACTTGCATGTTGTTACAGCCAGACATGAAAGCCTAAGGTCAAAATTCAGAACTCAACCACTCCGACTCAAAAATGCATCAATGTATTTGCTAAATGGAAACCTCACTTGCATCACATCTATCACATAATATCACAAACTGCAGAAAATTACAAATCAGTTTTAAGGCAAAATACATGACAGCAAAATATAAGTACACAAAAACTACATTAAATATCAGTCTTCATTTGTCCCTACCACTTCAACTTACCTCTCAGCTCCAAACTCCTGGCTGCAGTGCACAGCTTGAGACAGTCTAAGATCCATTTTAGAGTGGACTGAAATATAAATGACAGTTCGCACTACACATGAACATAGACAACTGTATAAAATATTTAAATAAAGACAGAAAAGAACAGAGGAAACCAACAGAGCCTTTGGCAGACCCAGCCTTTGGGAATTTAGCAGCTTGAGATTCATTGCAAATTTCATCTTTAATGTTATTTTTAGTTCAATATTTTGTAGCACTCAGAAGTAAATCTTTGTGTGCTGTCTCTCCTCCTGCTTGTGCTGCTTCCTTTTCTGATCTTGTCTTTTAAAGAAACCTAATATATTTTCAATACAATTGATTTGTGACATGTTTTGTGATATTTGTTAAAGTTATCCTCTTTCTTCAGACAATTTAGTGAAAACCATTACAATGCTGTTTCTTTTAAAGTGCTGAACAATGCTTGTCATAACTGAACAAAATGAGATTCCCCCCAACAGTCTTTGTTCCATCACACCTTGTGTTGCATTAAATTCTCTGACATTAATTTTGATTCTTGGGTTAGAGTCAAACTCTTTTTTTTTAACCTCTCACCGCTGTTCCAAACGCTGCCACACACAGTGCATTTCCAGAGGAGTTCTGGTTTTATCCTGGAATCTGTCCTTTGTCTCTCTCCTCAGCAATCTGACTGGAATGGTGCACAAAGCAGAGGGCTGGGGGTGCTGCACAGAGGATGCTGGACAACTACAGCTGCAAGAAAATGCAAACTGCCAAGTTCCCACCCTAGCCCACCCCACTGTAGGTTCCTGTCTGACCACACTCAGCTGTCTTGCACAGAGCCTACTCCTATTTTTTAAATGGTCTTTCCAAACCTTTCCCCTTCTTGCTGTTGCAGAGAACTCAGTGAGCATATTCTCCCATTACTGTGCTTGTGGTTTAACAGTTGTGCCACAGAGAATGGCCTTAAAATGGGCTGTCCCACATCTCACAGGACTGCAGCCAGCACTGTGATGTGACACGGATGGAAAACATATAGGACATATAAAATAAGACTAAGGCTACTTATCTGTGCAGCATGAACATGGTAAAACTACTTTTGCTTTAATAATTTTAATTTCATCAGGTTGCAGTTGGAATTTTTCCTTTTTTTCATGGAAGGAGTCACAAGAGAAGGAGGATCTTGCCTGATCACAAGGCTTTAAAATTGAAAGAGGTTTTTTTATTTCAAAAACCTGATTTGTAACATAAGGAGACATCATTTAACAGTTCCCACAAATGCAGGGACTGGGAGCCTCTATTAAATGACCAGGCATCAGTCTTAAAACAAACAAAAGAAGTATTTTATCCTCACAGCGCATAATGAAATTACAGAACTCATGGCCACAGGATGGTGTGGAGGTCAAAAGTGTAAATGGACCATAAAAGGGATTACATGAAATCATGCAAATGAAATCCATCACTAGCTACTAAACATGATGATCAAGACCCAGCCTCCAAATCAAAATGTCTCTGACACTGATCCTCAGAGGGCAGGAGCACACAGAGGAAGAAGGATTGCTCTGCATGAGAGATATATCAGAGTTCATACACTTTTTCCCCAGACATTTGCTCTTCTCACTCTCAGAGGGAAAGCACTGGATATTTTTTCTGACTCAGGGTGGCAGCTACTGCGTGTGTTCTAAAGTCTTCAAAAATCTGAACTCATTTTATTTGACACTGTATGTTTTAGAAATGTTTCCATTTGAAATTCAAGATAATTAGGGGGAAAAGCCTGTAAAGAGTCAAACAGAGGGCAGAAAGAAACAAAAGCACCCAGAAAAGATGGAGCTCAGAACATTTTTTATGAAAGTCATATTTTGCCATGGATTTGTGAGTCAGGGTCTCATTTTGCACTACAGAAAAATATTTCCATCCAATGACTGCAAGAAAGGAAGCCCCCAATACAGAAACCTATGCAGTGCCCACCCTCCAAAGGGGCTGAGAGGCTGAAGCAACCTGACAGAACCATCCTGTAAATCTGAAATGGGTCCCTGTGGCCTCTGCAGTGCTGAAATCACCTCTTGCCTTTGCTTTCACTGCACTGAATAATTTGGGCCTCTCCCTTTCTGTGTGAGTCAGGTTGTGAAAACTGAGCCTGCTCTGGCCTGGAGGATTCATAAACACCTGCCCCATTAGCCCACTTTCACTATTTGTCTAATGACAACCACAAGTAATGACCTGACTCAAGGCATGTCAATATTCTGCCAAAACCTACCATTTTGCCCTCTTAGCCACCTCCTCCCACCCACCCATGGGTTATGGAACTGTGGGATGGTTGCCAAAGAAACGCAATAAAAAGTAGGAAATGACACATACAAATAAAATTCACTTACCTAAAAGCCCTGTTCATCAGATCTCTTTGTGCTGCCTCCTCCCCCACTCTCCACTCCTCTACTTCCAGCACTTGTTTCTCCTCTCTCCTCATTTCCTTTTCCTTTGCTTGCTTTTTTCTTCACATGTTCTACATTCTGTACTTTTTTTTTCCCTTCTCTTTTTATGCCCTATTTTTTTTCCTTTGGCTGAAACAGAATAAATGAATGCTTTAATAATTTTCCCTTGCTTTAGAGCCAGTCAAGCATTATGGTGTCACTTTTCCATTTTCGCTTCCTCTCCCCAGTTTTTCTGCCACCACTTTTGTTGTTTTGTACTTTCTTGCTGGCCTTCCTCCATACCCATCAGTCCCTCCTTGCAATTACTCCTTCCTCAGTGACTTCATGTCCTCTGTGTCATGTCCTAGTGCAGCCTGAAATGATCCAGATTTCCAGGTGGATTTTTGGGCATCTCATGTTTTGATGGTGGAGGGAGGTCCTCCTAAACAGGTGGGGCAATGCTGAGCACTTCTGATGGAAAGTTTCTGGGGGAACAGCTGTGGCCTCAGAGAGAAACAGGGATGTGAACTGGAGTGGAGCAGAGTCCTGTTCCAGTGGTCAGGGGGGAAAGTCCCCCCTTGCTTAACTCTAAGCCACTTATTTCTCTCTTGTTTCCTCAGCCTTTAAATGTTCTAAATCACTGCCTGAGAATCCATTCCTGAAATCTGGAATCTTTATCCTCATGGATGTCCCTCCTGCCATGACTACACAATATTAGGAATAGCACTCTGTTTATCTTGTGGTTTTCCCAGTCTTAAAACCCCTCTGTTGGTCTTTGGATGCCAGCAGGATTTTGCTGCTCTGATTTGAGCAGGAGAGCCTGGCCCCTGCTGAGCTGTGGCCCCTGGAAGTTTTGCAGGACCATGTCTAAACACAAACTGGTTTTCTTCGAGGTTTAGACTGGCTATAAACCACTGAACACATTTTAATTCATCCCTGTGCCCTTCCATTCCTGTTAGGTGCAAGTACATGAAGACTTATAGGGAAAAATATTATTTCAGGTTTGTGAGATAAGGTGGTGAAAAAATGGAAGCAGCACCAGCTTTAGTACATATTTTCTATGCTAAGAATTGAGAGAATGGGGGATTAGGTCTAAAGTAACAAGCAGAGAAAGGGAAAGAGCCTGACTAGCTGAGAATTTCATGCTGTAAACATTATTCTAGAAAAAAATCTTTTTGTGTTTCTGTTCTTTACCTTTTTAACAGCACAATTACCCATGACAATATCAATTGAACAAGACATTAAAAAAAAAAAAAAAAAACCCACACAAGCCACCTTAATGAAATACCCTACACAGCTCAAACAACAAAAAATATTCCCATTTTGGGGGCTTCTCTCCATTTATATTAATGATCAGTTTTCCTGTGGAAGAATTGTACAATATGGGTTTTTCCTGCTTGTTCATAATAGGTCATTCATTAAAGAAAATACTGGGAAATTATTTTCTGTGTCGGTGGATGCAGGATGCCATCTGGGAGCTGAAAAAATGAACAGAAATCAGACCGGAAAAAAAACCAAAAAAACATTAAAACCATGAAATTAGTTACACTTAAGGAAACCAGCTGAATACTTTCACAACCCCAGCCACTCAGACAAGCTGCAGTAATTGGTACTTTGTCCATTCACACGAGGGATGCTCTCTCCCAAGGCTTGGGCTGGGGGTTCCTCTGCAGGCCCTCCCTGGGTGATTCAGGGTCACATCTCCCCTGGGCTTGTCCCTCTTGGCATTTCCTCCTGCAGCTTCTCCCAGCTGGCTGCTCACTGCACTCCTGCCCTCCTCTCCCTGCTGCTGCCTTCATTGCAAGGTGCTCCCTGCCCAGCCCTGTAACTCACTGCTGTGATGGATCAGCCATTCTCCTCCCCGGGCCCCAAAACAACAGGTAGATCAGAAAACCTCTTCAGATGTGAAATTGGCTACTCTGTCTCCAGTTCCAGGGTAATCAAAAATTCAGGGCTCATCATTTTGGGGTTAGGTGGATGGCTTAAGTTAGAAGTACATCAGCTGATAAGGAAATCACAACAATATAGTGAGAAATATAAAATATAGTAAGATGAATATGGCCATATGCCAATTTTTCCCCCTCATAAATAAGATCCTTGTTTACCAAATGTTCAGTTTTGGTTATGTCACTATAAAAATCAAGCAGCTGGTAATTCAGGCTTGATTAGCAGGTCTCCAGTTTTGATTAGTAAATTACTGTAGTAATCAAGGTTAATTCTCATTTCAGAGCTGTGCCACAGATTTTATTTCTTCCAGACAACTGGATTTATCATTCTGGAGAAGGAATATTTTAATAAATATTACAAAAATATCCAGAAATAGATGAAAAAAGCAGATCTAAAGGGGCTTTCAAGAAATGGGGAATCAGAGCAGAAATGCTGCTCAAACATGAAACAGTTAATTTCCTAGGAATAAAATTCCAAGCTGCAATTTTGCAGTAGATTTCCACATAATATATGCAGAGATTGCATTGCTAATTCCTTTTACCTAGTGTTTCTATTTCTATCTTTAAAAATTGTTTTCTTTGGATCTTCATCTTTCATTTTAAAATAATAAAAAAAAAAGTATACAGAGAGGCTTAAAAAGAAGCCCAAGAGACCATTATTAGTAGAAAGATAAACAGTAGAATGGATTCTAACTGAGCCAGAAAACATCACTGTAGAATTTACATAAAATTTAGTTTTCTACCAAACATATTGCACATCCAGTTCCAGCTCATCTCATAATGAATATTCAAGCTTTCGAATGACCCACATGTCCCATAAGTGAGCAAGAGTCCCCAAAAGCCATCATTGTTGTTGAAGAGGCACAATATTAAAAAACACTGAGAATTCATTAGGGATTTTTTTTTTCATGAAACTTTTACAAAATCTTTAGCCTGCAAATGCTGTGATTATTTGAGCCCACAAGTCTGTCAGGGATTTGAGGCTGGATAACAAACTCTTATATGGTTTTTAATTAGGATGATATTATTATTTTCTAGTCATAATTCTGGGTCAGATTCTGTGTATCTTTCTCACATCACTTTTGTATAATTAGAGCCTAAATTATCTAAAATAAATATGAAGTTTTACTGAGTAGATAAAGCACTGCATGCTTTTTCCCAGATAGGAAGAACAGGCAATTTTTAGATCTACCACAATATTCCACCCAAAATACTGAGATAAATTTCTCCCCAATAATACAGAAAGAATCGACTAAAGCAGCCCTACAATAAATGTATATAGAGAATAATTACTGAAAGTTCAGTAAAAGCTGAATTCAGTATAAAATTATGCAATTCCTACGTCCTTTGAGGGAAAAAGAAAACCAAACCCACAAACCCAAAATCCCTTTTCTATAGAAAACATGCCACATCCTTTTGTAAAAGGCTGGGGAGGAACCAGGAATTTACTTCTGTTTCCATATTCCCCTGGACTAATTTTGCTTCATGTAGAGGGTGATCTTGTCCCCCAGTGAGCTGCAGCTGGGTCAGTTGCTGAAGATTGGAGGTGGGCCTGATCTTAACAGGCCACAGCTGCAATCAATAAGAACTAGTGCTAGATAAGAGTAAGGAAAGAGGAGTGAGGAGAGTCAGGTTACTATGAGGAGCTGGAGAAGTCAGTGTGTAGAGGAGCTGCCTGTGAGCAACATCAAGAAGGTGTGATGCTCTGATAATATGAAATCCTTGTACTATGATGATGATAGAACTCGAGTTATTTAAGACAACAGCTTTGAGCAGTTTTCTTATGCCAGGGGAAATGGGGCTTTGAGTCAGACCAGGTTGAAGTGTGCTCCTAATTCAGCACCTTGTTCCTGATGATGGCAAACAGAAAATTTCTCAGAAGGTTCCTTGCCAGTGCAGAAAGTCAATAGCTGTCTTAGAGCCTGGAGCAAGGAGATCCTTATCCCTCCTGCCTCCTTCCCTTTATAAAGGAGTCCTAGATATTTAACAGGAGGTCTTATCTGCATGGTTCATTTACAGCCCAGCATCTAAGGACCCAAATACTGGCAGAAAGTGGAAAGCAACCTGATCTATGAACATTTATTTAACACTTTGTTAACATTTATTAACACTTTGTCAGAATAACAATCAATTTGAGTGGAAGGTAAGCATATACTAGATTTACTGAGTAGGTTGAGACTTGTCTCACTTTCACATCAGCAACTTAGGAAGCCCCAAAAGTTGCAAGAGAAGAGGAGAAAAACATTTTCAGGCAGAAAGCCTGTAAAACAAACCTTATTCTGTGGGGGGGAAGAAGTGTGTGCTTTTTGCAGTCTGTGTTATACATGCTAGACAAGATTCACCTGGGGAAGGAAGGGGTGGGATGTGGGGGGAGCAATTGCAACCAAGCCACTGCATTAATAGGGGACTTCCACAGATTTCTGGCTGCTCTCCAGCAGGACAGCAGCTCCCTGAATCTGGCAAGTTTTACTCGTGGCTTTTGCGCATGTTTTTATTTTTGGCTTTGGCTTTCCTCTCCTTTGCAGCTCTTCCAAGCTGCACAGGAGGAAGCACACAGCTGTCCTTCCTCAGGAGCTGCTCAGGGGACAGTGGCCCCTGGAACCACCTCTCCCACCAGCAGCTCTGATGCAGGCAAGTACAAAGAGCTTGAATTTCATCCCCAGCTCCTCTCCTGGCCAAACTGCTTCCCCAAACTGGTGAATTATAACCAGCAGCTTCCAGGCTGTGGTTGCAGCATGGATGAAGATCTACTTGAGGACATTGACAAAATTTAGAATAACATTCAAAACTACAGCCCCCCAGAAGTTCTGTGTTGCCCTGGTGGGAGATAAAAACTTCTAATGGGAAGGAAGAACTGCCTCTAGACCCCTTGCATACAGAGACAGGGTGGCCAACAACTGACTCTGCTGGGGATTCACCACCCTCTGTCAGCTCCCAAGCAATCAGCATAAAGGGAATACAACCAGGCAGTCACTGCAATCTTGTTTTTCCCTGCAGAACAATAGTTTTCATAAGAGCAGCCTGGCCTAGTGTAAATGAGAAAAGTCATAAGGTTTCTGGAAAGGTATTTATTTTATCCACAGGTAGGATTGCAACACTGAATGTGATAGTCTCTATTTAGGGTGATTAATAATATGTTATGTTGCTTGTTTAGAGTAAAGACTATAGGCCAGCTCCTGTCCTGGCTCAAATCCCATGGAATCAATTGTTTAACCTAAAAAACGGATTACAGGATGTGGCTATAATTTATGCATATAAAAATGCAGAGGATTTTACTGTAGGAACAGTGATTTTTATTTCTGTGCACTGCAGTAGTGCCTAGAACCCCAGATGCTTCTCTCAGGACATTATCCAAATGCAGAGGAATTCCAGGCAGGGGCTGTACCCCAAAGAGTCTTTGATCCAGGCAAAAGACAAGTGACAGCAAACAGATGGGGAGAGGGGCAGAAATGACAAGGTAACTGGGAGATAATTATGATCACTATGCAGTCACAGCACATCAGCTGCTTAACCACTATCATTTTTTTAAGGTGTCACAGCAGAGGAGAGTTTTAAGGGAGGATGTGAAGAAGGGCAAGTGTAGCAGCTTGGTAGATTCTTATAGGAGTGGACCCTTGCAGAAGAAAACAAAATGGCTACAGCCCAAAATTTAATAAATCAACATTTCAAACAAAAATCTGTGGTGAGTGGTGGACACACATTGATCTGTCAGTACCTCGTGGGTGTGATAGGGGAAAACAGTCTTGGGAGAGCCTAAGTGAGCATTAAAATATCCATAGGATGTGTTTGGCTACAAGAGGAAAGAAGGAGCTGATGAAAGGGTGCATAGTGGAAGAGGGACATGATAAAATGTGAACATTGAAAATGCACCCCTGCAGTGCAGTCAGAGAGAATGGGCCAGGTATGTGCCTGCCAAGGCTGGAGAAACTGGGGCTCAGTGCTGGGCTTCAGTTTTGGGTTGTGCTTGTCAAAAGGTCAGACATGAAGTACCAAAATCAGATGCAAGCATAAATCTAGAGAGAAATATGTAGAAAGACACAATAGCTGGAAAAAAATCGGGCCTAGAACCTGAGATGATGGTGCTAAAACACTGATCACAGCTTTAGTTTTGGTTTTGCAAGGCACTGCTGGCATGAGAGTCCCTGCACTTAAAAAGGGGAAACATTTCTGAGATTGCTATACCTTAGGGCATGAGTAAAGTACATGGAAAAGTGAGAAAAACAGATGACAAAAAGAACAAAAACTCCTCTTTAAACATTTTATGTCTTTTTTTGTTTACTTTTTCTCCCTAAAAAGTTAGTAGTGCTCATAGTTCAATAAATAAACCACTGAAAACAAACCTTTTTTGTCACACATATAAGCTCAAATTTTGTGTGTCATTGTGGGAACTGAATAAAAGAAACCTAGGCATGAAACTGCTTACACAAACTTGTAGGAGTAACTTTTGGATAGCCTGAGCATTTGCAACTCCAATCTTACTGTGAGCAAAAATAGAAAGGACACTATGCATGCTACTGCAAAGCAATTTTTATATTATAAATATGTGTAGGTGCTAGCTAAATTACCACCAGAGCTCTGACCTTGATTACAAATGATCATAAAGTAAAGAATACTTTGAAGTGCCCCAAACTGTAGATCAAAATGCTTGTATATTCATCACTTTGACTAAGATCCAGCCAAGATTTTCTTGGCTAATAAAGACTGTAAATTAAATAGAAAACAGGCCCAGTAAAGAGAGGTCATGGCTGCTTTTTTAAATGCTTACAGTCCTTTAGGGCAGGATGTCTGTGCTGCTTTAATTGTTTAGAGTTTCACTTTCTGCCATGGGAGCTGCAAATGTGCAAGCCTCTGCCTCGTAATGCTGCAATATAAACCTCCATTTAAACTTGATGGGTCCCTTCTCATTGGAGTTTTATTTTCCAGGCACTTTTGTGATGTGCTCTTTTATGAGCAGTGTGAATAAATATGATGGCAATATTACCTATGCAAATGGGCAGAACTAAAATGTCTAGGGTTAAGAAAAAAACAACAAAAATTCTGTTTTAAAACAGAACCAAAACACCCAAAACATTAGCTACATTTTTCTTATTTTAATAATGAGTTTGTTCTTGCCAGTCAGCATTTCTCTGCAGCACAAACTACCCACGATCTGATTGGCAAAGTGTGAAAGGGAACCTAATTTCAGTCTTGCGTTGATTCTTCTTCAGTGTGTAGATGTGTGACCACCCTGGGACTGCTCAGCAATCCCAATTTTTGGGAGGATCAGATGCTTTCCCACCCAGTCCACATGGAGAAGCTGCCTGGCTGTGCCTGACAGTGTGCAAACAAATATCCTGTTGTATGAGTACCTTTGACTGATCACACCATCCCTAGCAGGGGTGTTATGAGCAGAGCTCTACGTTCCCTAATGAGCGGATTTTCCTTGTTTGAGGACTCTCCAATGAATCAACTTTTCAAAAGCCTTGAATGCCTCTCAAAGGAAAGATCTTTGGGATCGTGGCCTTTAAATATAGGACAAATTCCCACTTCTAATCCTGCTGGAAGTGGATCTCCCCAGACTCTAAATGGTTTCTATATTTAAGTGATAAAATCATTGTGACTCACCAGAGCAGGACATTGGATGGTCTCAGATTCTGTCATTTGGTTTGCCTGAAAAAGAGCCAAGAATGGAGCTTCACAAAGCAGATTATGGATTTTGTACATCTCAGTGCAAACACGTGGCTGTTAGAGAAAAGTGACCTGTCAGCTCTTTGTGACAGTCATGCAAGGGGTGTAGATGGAAGGGCAGGAGATGGGAGAGCTCGGATGCATTGTGTGCTGCTGGTAAAACACCCCATCCTCAGCTATACCAAACTAAAATTTCAGTTGTGCTAGAATCACTCTACACCAAAGTGCAGATTTCTCAGGACTAGCCCAAAGATTAAACTGTAACTAATTAGGATGTCATAATATTATTTAGTTCAAGACACTCTTTTGGGGGAGGATAGTGCAGCAGAAAATAGACAATAGCCAGAACCTCACTGGATAGCACAGCTTCTCTGCAAAATTCACATCACTCCTAGTGATTTTTTCCTATCCTTTAAGCTGAGGGTTGGCCAGATTCTGTTTGTTAGTTACATCATTGTAAATCTCCAAAAAAGAGCCCATTTAATTGATGAGGGTTTTGTAAAAAAAAACAACAACCAAACAAAAACCACTGAAGTCACAAATGAGACATTCCTATGTTCCCTGTATTTTGCACTGTGCTTTTTCTTTCCCTCCCTCCTTGCCACCTTCCTTTCTCAACCTCTGTACTTATTTTATTCCATCCTCTTCTACCCATTCTTATTGATGTTTTTATGGCTTTGGGTGGGTGGTTAGCTGGCATTAGGAAGAAAAGCCATACAAAAACGTATCCACATATTGTACCAGCCAGAGCACCTGCCTGCTTTCTCCTGGTTACCTCAATCTCATTATGAAACAAGCTATATATTTATTATTTAAACAATATTAAACAGTAGAGGGGAAAAAAAAGAACTGTGTGGCTTCCTACAGAAAGAGAAAAGGAGCAGTTAAATGAGTACCTTTATTCCTTGCTATTGAGAAGCTGTTACTATAACAAACAGCAGCAAGACTTTTAAATCAGGCCTCTGGAACAAAGCATTCCAGTGTCACTTTTACATTAGTGATTGCAGTTGATGTCATTTTCACCAAACAAAATTATAACCAAAATGGATATTTCAGGTCAGGGTGCCACAAAGAGTATATAGATACATTTCCATCAATAAATCTGCCCTCTTCCTGCCCTGACATAAGTGTTCAACCCCTTGTGATTGACGTTTTTACCACTAAATTATACTATGTCTGCTTCTAGAAGAAATGTCTCCATTACAAAATTAGCTAACCATCAACATAACATAAAATAACTTCAACATGGTGTCATTTCACAAGAATATTGATTCTCACAGACTTACTGGATTAAATCCTGGTTTCCCATAAAAGGAGCAGCCATCATGTCTTTGGTGGACAGAAAAATATATGTCTTGGAAAGATGTATATTGGGGTGATTAAAACTTCATTGCTGAGCTCAGAAGCACAAGATTTTGTCCTGTGGCAATCTGAAATCAAGAAAATGGTCAAATTATACATAAGAACAAGTCTAAAAACCAGCTACAAGTCTGTCATTTTATTTTCCTCTGCTGGAAGATACTTTTGACTATTGGTTATACAGGAAATGTCATCAGTTATTCTAGATTGACTACTGAAAATCTTTTCAAGACCTAGTGGTAGCTTTTCCTTCATTTACCTCACCTTTAGTGCTAACTCCTCATACCTCACAGGATGTTTTGACTAACACCTGAAAAGACTTTGAAATTCTTAGCTGAGCTAAGCTATTTAAGGGCAAACAATCACAATATGTAGCTGTAGTTTCTTTGTATATCAAAGCTCTAGAAAGACAGGCTACTTAGAGAACAGGTTTTTATTATGGCCCTTCTCTGCTCTGTTTTCATAAGACTTGCCCTGTATTTAGCATTGAAGTAACAATGGGCTAGCCCTGCCATTCTGGCAGAGCTTTGTGATTTTAATGAAATTACATTGGGGATAAATTCGGCACACCAATTCTCTCTGGTGACCTGCACATCAGAGAAGTTCCTAAAGGAGAAAATAACACTTCTGTGACCACAGCTCACTCCAGGTACACACAATATTTTGAGTTTCAGCCTGATTTCTTCAAATGCAGATGAAAAGCTATGTCTCCATTGAGCGAGGCCATGTCAATGGTTGTACACCCTGTGCTGTCCTGAAGGCTCCTGCTCTGCTCAGGGCTGGTGGTGTGCTCAGAGAACAAGAGTGAACAGCTGCCAGATTTCCCACTTTCCAGCAAGTACTTGTTGTCTCTCTTCAGCCGCAATGAGAGTTTACAACCCCACTGGTGCTGCACTGCCTTGCAGAGGAAAGCTGGGTGCCATGCCAGCTCCAAGAGGACTCAGTAACAAGGTGTAAGAAAATTGGGGAAGCAGCAGGCTGCTGGGGGGGATGGCAATCCCAGTGTCCAGGGCAGGGGGCTGTCTTGGGTTGGACATGGGGGTGTGTATTCTATCACCATCTGTTAGAGGTGGGGCACTTATCTTCTGTCACTGGGCAGTGTTCTTTATCTCTCCCACAGCCAGTCCTCCCTCAGGAGATCTCTTGTGTTTTCAGGCCAGTGAGTGTCCCTGCAGGGCTGATCAAATTCCATCAATCCATGGGGAGATGCGCTGCTCAGGGAAGGAGCCAAGCATTCCTACCTGGATACACTCTGAGGTTTGGAATAGAGACAGCCTTTTCCCACTGGATTCCCAGAGGGAGAGCAGGCCCATCTCCAGCAGCTCTGGAGCTTCAGAGGAAAACCCCACTCTTCTCCAGGATCCCTGCTCCAGCAGAACCACAGCTGGCACTGCAGGAGGGCTGAGCCACCCTGGGATGGGGCTGTGCCACCACCCTGACACACAGGAACATGTTCTGACTCTGCCAGTGTTGCTTTCTGTGGTTTTGTATTACTGCTTTGTTCATTTGAATTTTTTATTTTCTTCCCTAATAAAGAACTGTTATTCCTATTCCCATATCTTTGCCTGAGAGCCCCTTAATTTCAAAATTATAATAATTTGGAGGGAGAGGGGTTTACATTTTCCATTTCAGGGGAGGCTCCTGCCTTCTTTAGCAGACACCTGGCTTTCCAAACCAAGACAGGGTATTCCTTGAGAAGCAAAGCCCCATCCCCTGACCACACCTTGAGCAGGTTTGGGGCACTGAGTGGGGTTCTGATCAGCAGCTCCCTCTTCTCCTGGCTTTGTGTGGCAGGAAAAAGGAGCACTTCACCTTGGGAGAATCAGTCTGTGGCTGCCTGTTGGTGAAGGATGGTCTGTCACCACTCATCCCTGCCCATTAAGGCTCGGAGAGGACAATGTTACCAGTCTCTGCCCATTCAATCCTTTTTTGTTGGCACATTACTATTTTATCATTTTGATCTTCTCCCTACTGAAGATAAAAGACACCATGGGCGGGATTCATGAATGACTACTGTTATTTATCGACCCAGGACTTTTTGAACATTTTTTCCCCTCTGATTCATGAACCACTTTTCCATATTCGAAAAGCAGTTCATAAATCGTTCAGCACCAGCAGAAATTAATAATAATGAATTCATTTACATAAAAGGACTCATCCTGCCAGTTGCTGATAATGTTTGAAGCCAGAACCTTGTCGGCAAACAGGATTTTTGCTGGCAATGCAAGAAATAATCTTTTGTTTATAAATTAATTAAAATATACTTTTCCTCTGCTTTTTAGAGCTGCTGTGGGGATATGTTGCATCAGGCAACATATTACGCATTTTCTTTTCTGTTTTGATATTTTCCCTAAAAAATGGCATTGCCTAGAATGGAAAAAGGGATATTTGGTAGCATTTAGAGTCAGATGTTAAGAGAGAGTAATGTGTTTTGATTAGTTTTAATGTTTTGAGTGAGGGTTTCTGTCTAAGCCATTGGCAGTTGCATTTCACAAGGGTCGGTTTGAATGTGTTCTTCCCTGTGGATCCATCTGTGTTCAGTCCTCCCCTCCCTGAGTCTCATCCTGAGCTTCAAATTCAAGTGAACTTAAAATCATAACAAGAACCTCCCACGTTTCCTCTGAACTCAAACCCACGAGTTTCACATGATTCTGATGCAAAGCTATCTATAATCAGTCCCAGGTTTATTTTTGGAAAGGAAGGATGACCCTGAGTGAACACTTCCATAATGCCAGTCAGGGGTAGAATGTGTGAATGGATGCTTAATGCCATGCTTTGCCACACGAGTGCTGTGTGTGTTCCAATAGATCTGAATGCCCCAAGGCAGTGCCCCTTCCCCAGGACCAGATTTACATCATTTACCCAAATGAGAAGCTTGTGGCCTTGCTGTGCTGCAGGACAAATTTCACAGAAAAATAACAATTACAAGCCCACCCCATAAATTTCCCTTTGGATGACCAACCCAGCAGAGTCAGCACCTCACACCCCTCACCTGAGAGCTTTCCTGGCTGCCCTCAGACTCCTCCAGGTGACTCCATGTGCCAGGGAGATCCAGAGCTCCTGTGAAGCATCTTCTCTCCCCGTGTGCCCTTCATGGAGACTCTGTGCCTGCAGCAGAGTTCAGCTTCCAGTTCAGAGCTGGAGCCTACAGAGTGTGCACAGCAATAGCCAACACTGCTGCATTTTCAGTTGGCCTTTGCATTCAGGCCCAGCTCTTTGCAGAGAAAGCCAAAGACCCCATGCGTGCTGCTTTTCCAAGTCACACACGAGAGCACTTGGGGAGATTTGAAAGGAGGGAAATGAAATAACCATATTAAGATCTTACACCAAAAAATCGCCTAATTACCTCTTAATATTTTGAAAAGATTAAAACACTTGAGTGTCAAGTATCATTGCAAATGAGTGGAAATATTTCTTAGCTTGTTTATTTCTTTATGTACATAACCATTATTGGAAATAGGGATATGGAAAATGATTTGCTGGGTTATACAATTTTTTAGTGTTGGAATTTGTCATTTGGTAATTTTATTTGTATTTAAAATTTTCCTTGGCAAACAGAGAGCTGAGTGCTATCACAAAGACTAGAAGTTGGAAATGTGTATTATTAGTCTGATCTGCATCCTATGTATGTGTAGGGCTTCAATAGAAAAACCACTTTTAAAACAACAACAAAAGGCCTGAATTGTCTGTTTCTACTTTTGCTCTTAATTGATGACATCTGGGTTTGTTGGTATTGAATGAAACTTTTATTTTGTGTTTTTGAGAAGGAAGAGTTGGCTGACTAGTTGTCTTTATATGGTTTAATTTCCTCTCATGTCCCCTTCTCTTTCATTTCACTGTTTCAAGACTTCTAAGGTAAATAATAATGGAGCCAAAAGAGCTCTCCAGACAATTCACTGGACTGTTCTGAGCTGAACCACTCACCTGGAGCACGAACCTGGGCAGCTCACTTCAACTTTATGTCTTCATCTGGAAAACAGAGTTCATGATTCAGCTTAGAAAACTTTGAGTTATGTTCAGCAAAATCATGTTATAAATCTAATATATTTTCCTATTAGTATTCAGATCACCTTTTCTATGTGACAAATGGCGTGTTGCTTCTCCAGTCTGCTTGATGTAAGTTTGGGTAATTATTGATATTACCAGTTACTGCCAGTTTATACCAGTGTGTGACCAGGAACAGCCTATAACAGGGTTGTCATGGCTGTACTTGCTACATTTGATCCTCGGCTGCAGCAACTTTTTATGGACTTCAGTAAAAGAAGGAGATAGAAAAAGGAGAATATTTGGATGTGGATCAGAAAACAGAAACTGGAATCAAGCATCTCAGCAGAAATCATCTGAGGGAGAGACATTTTACTCTCTGTGGCAGTAAAATGACATGCTAAGCAGACTGAAAGCAACATTCATAATTTTAGGAGCCCACTTTCCTCAGTGCATAAATTCAAGACACTGAGATTGTAACAGCCAAAGCATTTAGAGAGGTGATTGTGACAGGGACAGGAGAGAGGAGGGCTCCTGGATCATACTGTCAGCAACATCAGCTTAAACTGTTTACTACTGGAGAGGAGACAGCAAACTGGGAAATAATTTCAGCTTAAGGTTCCCCAAAATACATTCGTGTCCGAGCAAGGGAACAGCCAAGGGGAGGCTGCAAACAGAGCCAGGGCTTTAGCTGACTGTCAGACCCTGATTCTTCACAACACTCAGCTGCACAAGGATCTTTAGCAATATGCAAAGTTACTGCACACTAGACAGGCTTTGGAAAACATCCTACTGCAAGTGGAACTGAACTATAAAAACATATCAGCCTGAATGAATGAATGAATGAATGCCTGTTGGGACTTGCAAAGAGCCACTAAGTCCTGATCCCTGCAGGAGCTGCAGATGTTGCTGGAAGCCACGACTAACAAGAAGCCAAGTCTGTAGCTGGAGCTGCTCAGCACCTCTGAGGATTTGGCCTCCAATTTGAGCAGCCCACAGACCCTAAAGCCCAATCCTAGGAGGCTTCTGAATAAGCTTTAGGAGGGGGAAAAATCTGAGGCAAGCTTTCAACCTTCTCAATTAGTTTTAGTAAGGATCTTCAAAGTTATTTTCATGAGGGAAAGGGATGGAAAAGGAACTTGCTTAAAGGAAATCTGAAAATCTGGGTTCTGTTCCTGTCCCCTCCAAACATAGCAAGAGAGTTTTCAGGAATGGACCAGGTCACAAAGGCAAATCAGAAAAGAAAAATATGATAAAGGCAAAAGACTTATTGTGAGAATCAATACGTAAATGAAGTCATGGCAAATGATTCTGTTACTCATTTTCACACTTCTGCAAAAAATATTCATGTTTTTCACTTAGTAAATAATCCCAAGATTTTAAAACATCAAAAAAAACTTTTTGTCAAGTTCTTGCCAAGCACAGGAGATCCTACCATGTGGTCTAAGTAGAAAGTACTGTAGGGCATAGAAAGCAAATGGCAAGTTTTACAAAGCAGTTGCTATGTGGCTTTTAGTTTATTTTCTGGACTTTTTTTTTTTCTTGATATACTGGAGAGCCATAGCCATGAGATGCCAAATGTCTTACCATTGCTTTCCAGGGAGAAGTTCCTGTCTCCTTTCTGTACCAGGGCTTGAATCTCCAGTAAAAATATTATAACCTTCATTCAGTACATGCACTGCTCCAAACTTGGACAGATCATCAATTGGATTTCCCAAAATTCTGAAAACAGACTAAATAACCATGAGACTTATTAAAAAAATCAAAGGAACAAGAATTTGAAATCCCCAGCATACTTGGGTTCTTTATATTCACATGATGATTTCTGAATGCTCAGGGATTAAGTCTTAAGGTATATTTTTGGGATCACACTTTCAAGCTTCCTACATAATCATGAGACCTAGAAAGTTTTGTTTTACCTTTAAAAAAAAATTCTTTTTGCATTTGCAGGAGCTGAGGTTTTAAATAAAGCATCAAATACCTCGAAGTTCATGATGAAATAGTAAGAACTGGCAAAGCTGCCTATGATAACAAGCAAAACTCATTTCAGAAGCTAGCAGAAGAGAAGGAAGAAAGTACAGTTCAAGACAGGAGAAGGTTTTGAAATGTTACCAGTTTGGAAAGGTTGCATGTTTTCATTAGCTTGGCACTGATGTGAGTGGCTATCTCAGCTTCTCATGCCCAGGTGTGAGTTTTATGTGGGCTTCTCTGAGACTAAACCACTCACTAACTATTTCAGTCCATTCCCACTATTTCAGATTATATTTCTCCTTTGCATCTTAATTTTTTTTTATTTTCTGTCAGAATTTTCCACTGAAAACAGGAAGCTCCCATTGCCTCCTCTTACCTTGAGTCTGGCATGGTGCAGAGCTACAGAGGTGTCCCTGCACAGCTCCTCCTTCTGCAGAGCACAGGCTTCCCACCCCTGACAGAGGGAATGCTATCTGCCCTGCCTGCTCCAATTGCTGTGATCCACCTCTTCCCAAGCCATGGGACATCCCTGGGTCAGAGAACTCTCCTCAGAAGCCAGGCAGACACTGTGGTGTTTCCCAGTGAGCAGGAAGGAAGGTTACTCTTCTCGCGACCCACCTTTTACCTGAGAAAGCAAAGAGCCTTTCTGTCCAACCCCTGCTTCCAACAGGAAAGGAGGAGGAAAAAGGAAAGGGGAAAGAGGAAAAAGGGAAGAGGAAAGGAAAAAGGTCTCTGTATGGCTGGTATCTGACACCAGTGCCTCTGTAAATTGGCTGCATTTGAAGCAGCCAGGCAGGCATCAGAACGTGGCAGAAATGGCAAGTTGGAAGAATCAGCCAGGGCAAGGCTTCCCAAATATTTTTGAACTGTCTGATTAATACCAACTCTCAGAATTTCTCAGATATTACCAGACTCCAGGTTTCTCACTGTGCCAAAAGGGCCATTATTTCTGAGGAGCTCCACCTTCAACCACTTGCAAAGTGAGAGGATCTCACCTCCACTCCTCACAAAGACAGACACTATTGAATCTGTTCTTAAAATCTCTTTGGCATGACACAACATAATTACCTTCTAGGAAGCTACTTCCAGAGCTTCACAGCAGGAAACTCTGGCTAGATCCTTCACAGAACACCATCTCTGTTTTCCCCAGCAGACATGAAAGAAAATGGAAGGCAGCTCTATTTTCTTAGACCTCTTTCCTTGCTTTTCCTTCTCCATTCAGCTCCAAGCACCATCTTGCAACAGATATGGAGTGGTATTCTGGTGTGTCTAGAACAGAAGGTTTCTCTCAAGCACTAGGACACAAACCCAAAGCACAGGAAATAGAAATTGTGATTTTAACTTACTGGAACACTTCATTTCACTGTCAGAAGGGAGGAATCTTGGGTTTAACTAATTATTTTATAAGCTCTTTCAAATACAAGAAGGGTTGCATAGTAAATTATGGATGCATTTTTCTTAAATAAATGCATGTATTTATTTATTTGGTACTTTCAATAGGTGTTTTAGGTATAGGATTATGTGATAACCAGCTCTAAGATTTTATAAATTTATGTAATATTTACCTAAATTAGCTATCTAGAAATGCCATGGAAGTTGCTTTCTACTTTTAAAGGTCACAAGTTTTACAGTTTTAAACCCCTGGTACAAAGATAGAAAGCATATGGTACATGTTTTAATAGGACTCTTTAAAAATTTGAGATACTGAAGAATATAATCAGGCATTTAACATCATTTAAAATCTCAGTTTCCTAAAGCCAGTTTACAGCTGTGTCATAGAAGTGAAAAATAGAAATGGACACAGATTTTAAGACAAGGTGTGGCTGATGAGGTCATTGATGACCTCAGTTCCACCACTGGATCCAGGTAGCTCCAACCCTACCTCAGTTCTATCACAGGTCTATCCCCTTTTTGGATTACCAAAGACATACAAACACTGATCAAAGTACTGACCATATATATAAAAAATATTATCACAATCATTGTCACTAGACTGTGAAAGTCAGCATTGTTTAGGTAGCAAGAGCATTAATTTTAGGAGTATGAAAATCTGGGATGAACTATGGTGCAAATGATAAATTATAAATTTAGTAAAAAATTATAACTACTTGAACTCATATAATATCAGGCTGCTCAAGAAACGCTGAGGGACTGCTACCTCCTAGTCTATTTTCATTTACAAGTTCACTTTAGAAATGTTGAAGGATCTGTACATATCAGAAAATTGCTCACTCACTGAAACAAGCTATTTTTAAGGTTTTATTTAAGGGAGATAATGAATAAGACTAAATTGATGCCAGGCATGAAGCAAATTTAACCAATATATTCAAAGTCTATAATACAAAATATTGGAAAATTATATGTACAGTAATCTCAAGTAATGAGATGTTAAAATTCCTTGGAACCCAGAAACTCTTCTATTCATTCTGTTCTTCTTCTTTCAACCTCACTGTGGGAGGCTCCATCTCTGACATCTTTATATATGATGTTCTCATTTCAAAATGCCACTGAACCTTCAAATGAACACTTGCCTACGATCTTAGAATTCAAAAAACCTTAAATCAAGGTTTTTATATTTTAGTGCACTCAGCCATAATATGCAGTGAAAGAATTTTGGTATTTAGTCTAGGTCTTATTTCAGAAGAAAGGAAAAGATGACTCTCAAAATGAAAACAATAGTTCAGTAGAATGAAATACCTGCAGTACTGGGTAATTTCTAGACAGGATATTTCAAACATATATTGAAAAGTGAGAGGAGCGAAAAGCCCTTTAGAAAGGAGTTGTATGAAGAGCTTTGAAGATCTCACTCCTGGTGGACATTAGGACAAGGTAAGCATGGACAGCTTGATGCTCTGTGGTGGACACAAAATTATCGTGAGCACACTTCTCTTATATGCTTTAAAATAAGCCTTTTAGGTCATTGGGCTGTCGAGGTTGTAAAACTACAAATATTTTCTGAAGCCACTTGTTAGAACAAGTTATAGGATATAAACTAAACCAACTGTCTAAATAATGTCTAAAAAATTTGGTGGAATGATGCAGGTCTGCCACTGAAGTCTCAAGACAACCTTGTATTTCCTTTTTTGAGATTACCTCTCTGAGCAAGCTGTTCCAGCGCCTCACCACACCCACAGTAAAATAATTCTTCCTAAATCTGTGCTACATTTTCCCTCTTTCACTCTGTACCCATTACTCCTTGTCCTGTCAGCACAGCTTCTGAGGAAGAGTCCCTCTCCAGCTTCCCTGTAGGCCCCTTCAGACACTGGAAGGTGGCTCTCAGGTCTCCACTCTCACTAACCTTAAATAACCATCAGAACCACTGAGGAATTAAAGTCTGTTTACACAAAAATGTTAAAGCTTAACTAGTGGCAGAAACAACAAAAACACAGGTACCTCCCTCCTTTTGACTAATCTTAAACTCTGCAACTGGTAAGAACCATATTGAGATTTTTTTCACCCTGAGTGGGACTGGCATGAGAGCTGTGCAGCTATGGGGAGCAGAAGAATGCACATTTTATGTGGATGCATTCAACTTGCAGATGTTAGCAGTGCCCAGGCAGCTAGGGGAAAAACACTGCTGCAGATCCTGGTGGCACAGCCAGCCCTGCACACTCCCCACTCCATCCAGTGCAGCTGCTGCCCTGTGTGTGGCAGGATGCACTGCTCCATTCCCTTCAGGTTGCACTGCTCCATTCCCTTTGGGGTGCTCCATTCCCTTCCCTCTCTGCTCCTGGATGTTGCTGGCAGTGCTCAGCAGCTCCCTTTGACTGCACAGCCTGCTGGAACAGCTCCAGTGCTCCAGAGAAAAGGGAGTACCTGAAACAGCTCTGCTGATGAAAATAGAAGGAAGATGAACAAAAGAGCAGTGCAATACTCAGTGCAGCCCTACCACAGACTTTAATTTTCAGTATTTAAGCCCAGCCTGTAGCTGGTGTTACACCATGACAGCTGAACAAGTCAGCATTTGAGGTCTGCTACACTAAGGACACGATAAGTCACCATCCTTAATTTGGAATTATTCAAATGCTCTGACCTCAGCAGATGTAATGAATGTTAATGCATTTGCATTCTGATATTTCGGGGATAGATGCAATAGATGAAGAAAGAAATCAGAAAGGGGTGAAACTAGGCTCAATCTACAGCACCACATTTTTTTCAGGTGCTAAATCGCTTTTTCTATTTTCAAATTAGTCTGAGAGGGAAACCAAAAGCTAAAACAGCTACCATTTTCCACAGTTACTCCTTTTCACCTAAAGAGGATATAACCACCATGTTATTCCCATATGTACACAGATGTAAAAACTCTTGGAGTATTATGAATGTAAAAATACAGAAGAACAGTATAGCTGTGGAAAATAAATAAAGGGATCTTTCATTATCAGTCAGAGCTTCTAAATAATATGCATTATTTTGATCAGAAAATGATAAGGCATTTTCAAGTTTAAAAAAATGCTTGTAGAAAAGTGCAAGCATCTACAAGATACAAGATGCTAGATACAAGCCAACTGAATTTAAATATCTAGACCTGAAAGTAAAAACTGTACACAAGTGATCTCTCCTAAAGGGATTTTAGTGCTTCTTGATTTAGATACTTGGCTGAAATCCTGCAAAAGTTACTATATTTATTAAATGACTTTAGGAGTTTTTGCACCTAGAAACATGCAATTTCACACATATACAAGTTCTACAGCAACAAATGTACCGAAATTTTCCAAACCCAACATTTAATATACAGGTTAAGAGTGATATTTTTATGTGTTTCAGCAAAGGTTCAGTAAATTCAGTGGTGCATATATTAAAACTGTATCTATCTTAAAGGCATTGTTGTTCTTGATCAGCTTTTACAGAAAGACATTAAAGACTGCTAAGTGCATGAAACATTGAGAGAACCAATTAAATATCTAGCTACTTCAAATATCTAATCCAGCTGTGGAATACCTTTGAGTACAAGCAAACACAGGGTGTGCTGGGAGGTGCAAGTACTGGTTTGTCATTTGTGATGTTGACTGCCCAGCAATGTACATGGCAATGACGAGGTTAAAAATCTTCCCAGGAGTAACAGAGGAAACCTTTCTTCCCTGGAGGGATTGCCCCAGCTGCTGGATAACCAGACAAGTTCCTCCAGGTGAGGATGCAGGTGGGTTGATTGAGGTAGTCCAGCCATGAAGAAGTCTGCTGGGATCAATTAGGACGACCCAGATAGAAAAAGAAAGGAGATTCATTTGATCCTTTTTTACTCCTGGTTCCCCACTCTTGACTCTAAGCTGAGGGTCACAGAACTGAATTTTGAGGAGCACTGTAAGGTTGATCTGTTGTTACCAGTTTGTCAGTGGAGTACCTTGACAAATTAATTTCTCTGTAAGCAACAGAACCTCATTCCTTTTAGAGCTGCACAGGAAAAACATAAACCTCAATATCTTAATGTAGGTCCATTTCCTCCCTGCTTAAAACCAGTTTTTATTTTAATTTTTGGTCCCATATCTGACAAATATTCATCACAGGATGCAGAACTAGGATTGTTCTCTGTGAAGAAATTTGGCTTCTGGAACAGTGTTATCAAGAAAAAAATCTAGTGTGTTTCCTAAGTTATGGAATAATATTGACTGTTTTTAGAAATACTCTCAAAAATTTAAAACACATAATCTCTGTTAACAACAGAAAAATGACCATGCTGTGTTAAAAACATTATGTATGGGTCAGTTTTTTGATGTTGCTTGGATAGAAGCAAGCCTGGGACTCAATACCCCAGTGAAATGTGAAAAATGGGGATAACAAACCAGGCTTGCCTCAATATAGCACTGAGTGTTTTGGTTTTGGGGTTCTTATTCTCCTCTGTGACAGTCTGAGCAGCACCTGCTGCAGGAGCTGAGCCTTCCCCAGAGCTGCACCAGGGCTGGAGGCTGCCTGCAATGCACTGCAGCCCCCTGACCAGAGGGAGCTGCCATTTCAAACACTGCCTTCTTGTCCAGTATCAACCCCAAAATATTGGGAGAAGGACAAGTAGAGGGGGAGATCAGTGTCCCACCCAGCAGAACTCATTGCAGAATGTTTGCTCTAGTAGTATAACATTCACATTTCTTCCTTTCACTAAATCTCTTTGCACATTTTATTTGAATGAAAGACAGCCAGGGATTAAAATTACTATTGCCTGGTTCTTCTATCCTCCATTATATAATCAGGTACAAGTAAAATCCCTGAGGCAGAACAAAGCTTTATTGACTGGAAGCAGACACAAACCTGTCCTATTATAATTAGGGAGAGTTTTGAATTGGTTTCAGGGGACTGTCAGAAATAGGCTTCAGAAAGGGTGCATGAAATATCTTGTCTTTTGTAGATCCTCCAAAGCTATGTGCTCTTAGAGCACACAAGAACATGTTCCAGTTCAGAAGAGCAGAAAGCCATGAAACATATGAAGCTGCTTTGCCAAGGAGGAAGCCCACTGTAAACAAAGATACAGAAAAGAACAAGGGGGTGGGGTGCGGAAACCCCCAAGAATTAAAGAAAACCCCAAAAGTTCTGGTAGAAAAAAAAAAGGCAAAAAATGAGAGGCAAAGACCAGTTTTGGAAAAAAACCCAAAGCAACCAGTCAACATGGGAAAAAAAAACCCCACCCAAATCCCAAAATAAAATTCCCTTTTTTCCTCTGAAAAATGAAATCTGTTCTAACAATATGCCTGCCCATGGTTTCATGGCTGCCTCACAGCTCATAAATTAAGCAAGTTCTAACCTGAGCACACTTAATGCTGAAAGAGGCACAATGTTTGATTCTGTAGACTCTATTCATCCTATGATCTATGGAGGTGTTAAAATACCTTATGTTGGAGGAAAATTAACCAAAGAAGAATGGAACAAGACTCATGCCTTTGAGGTCCCTCTGGCATTACTTCTAACAGGACATGTGTAAACACTGCTGTTCTGGACAAATTTCAAATGGAAAGCAGAGGTAATAAAGAACACCAAAGAGTAGTAGTGTCAGTTAGAAAAATTATTGTTTCCATCCCCTTTTAAAGATTTTAGACCAGTACTGGTGTAACTGTTTTCCACCAAAAGCTTTGCCTCCAAACAGACCATGTGCACTGCTCTCCTGCCTCACCCAGAAATATATGGGCATTTCAAGAGGAGGGCTTTTTTGGAGAATCCAGGTCAGTGACATATTTCAGCATGGTTGTTTTAGTTTATTTCCATTTGAAACGAGGCTCTTTTAAGTAGCAAGCAGGACTGCTTTACAGAATTCTTATTTCTCAGTGCTTAACATTCCTTTACAGACAAAGAGCACTTAATAACTGCTCAAGCAAAGCAGAGAATTGATAAGAAAGGACTATTGTAATCATCACTTCCACAGTAGCCATTACAGTGGCATATTTATATTGTAAGACATGGTGGGATACAGCTTCCTGTACACTCAGCTCTGCAAAGCAGTAGGGGAAGGTGCTCTGGAAAGCAGCAAGACAACACTGAACATGTGAAATGTCTCTTTGTGCATTCCCGTCGGAGACAACACTGCTGCCATTGTACAACATGAAAAAATGATGTCCATTTCCATCAAAGAACAGCAAAATAGAGAGATTTTTATTGTGGTTAGCCTGAGTTCAAAGCTTGGGGTAACACACTTATGGATGAACACTTACACTTAGGCTTACTGTATACAGCTTAACGAACACATATGAAGATCATATAAATAATTCACATTACTCAAGAGGTGGTGAGTGGAACAAGTCCCTTCTGGTTAAACTTATTTAAAGATAAGGTGAAGTTAAGTGAGTGATGGCACAGTTACAGAGGCCACAGTCCAAGGGGAATTTGGACAGTCTAAGTTACACTACCAGAGTGATTTGTGCAGAATTATGTCAACTTACAGATCTTTAGACCTTTTGGGAAAAGGAAACGTCTGATCTCTAAAAGAAGTGATACAAGATGAGTATTGTACAAAGGACAATTATGCTTTACTCAATAAACTATTTCTATGAAATAAAACTGGACATCAGCGAAGCATAAATGGCAATATTACAGTACAGCTGGAGAACAACTACAGTGGCAACAAGGAAACTGTCTGATACTAAAGAGTTAAAAGAAAAAAGCCACCCTAAAAAAAGATATAATCCTTTTTAGTCAAGTGCTAGCAAGACTCTCTTCTGTAGTAACTTACAAATACGTAATGGATCTATCCTGTATCTGCCTAGTATTATGTTTTAAGCATTTAGCTGAAGCTGTAAATGTAGAAGGCATTTCTAAAGTCATTTCTCTGTGACTGAAGCTAGTGAGTCATTATTTTTGGCTGACTATTAGCCACAACCATCAAATTCATGAATTAATCGATAATCAAGATTTTGGTTCTGGTATAGAAATAACATCAACAAAGTAGGTAGCATTTAGTCTGTTAATATTGCAATAAGGCTGCAATATTATTCCTGTAGGAAGGGTAGGATTATAGTGCCAGTCTCTTTTATTTTATAAGTATGTTACACATTCATTTTGCTTGATAATTATAAGCAGTACCCTGAACCCCAAATTCATCACTGCAATATTACTGAAAATTCTACGATTTAGAAGCAATAAAATTCAGACAGGTTTTTTCAATAAAATTTACAAAGCAAAAGAATCTCCCCTTTCCAGTGCCTTCTAAACACCTTTGTTTCAGATGGTCAAAATGCTAAGAGCATTCCAGTTCAGTAGCTCTGGTTCAGAAACATGCATAACAGTTAACAGTAATGACAAATAGATATAGAAAATAAGCAACAATCCTC